>NW_026441290.1:0-4225 GCF_947172395.1 Bicyclus anynana
CCGTTCGACTTTAATTACATTAATTTCACTACAGCGTAGTTGCAAAGTTATTTTGTTGGAAGTGGAGAAAGTTGGGAATCTGTTGTTTATTGTAGCCATTATTGTATTTTACGGTACCTAATACCTAATATATATAATAATAGTACCTAATAATGTTAATTTACTAATTAATAACAATGGTAATTCAAGACTCAATAGTTTATCACTAACATTTTAAAATAATCAAAAAATATATTTATGTCCTAACTGCCTAGTCAAACACAACTTATTAAGCTAAAGCAACCAACTTATCAAGCTAAAGGTAAAAAAATATATATACTTAGTCAGTATTTACATCATTACCCAGCCCCAAAATAAAACTAAAATTGCGGATTTTACCATATACAGGTTGTCCCGTAATTAATTCATACTAATATAATTACACAGGGTGTCCCGTAATTAATTCATACTAATATGATTATAGAGTTTTGACCACAGTGGTTTTGGAACCCTACTTCATGAGAGATCCTTCGAACGAATCAAAACATCAGCTGGACTAAAATTCATAAGGCTTAAGGTTCTTCCTTTCGGATAATATTGTCATCCCCATTTCATCCACAGACTTCTCGCTAAGGAGGGAGAAAATGCAGGATACTCTTAAAAGAAGACAAAACTCTTTCGTGGCTAATGCCCCTGCAAAATGCTGTTTTTTGTTAGGAGAGGATATTCTGTATGGCGACTAAAAATACCAAAATATTAATGCTCGGGTTACGAATATTTCGTGTTCAAAAACTGAATGTAAACGACAGGTCACTGACTACACGAGAGGCTGTCAGGATTCAAACGGCGTCTCAGACGGATATGATTTTACTTTTTGCATTGCCCCAACGTCTGAAGAGCGGAGACGAAGGGTTGGAGGCTATGGATGAAGGAATAATTATGGAAAATTATGATTTTCCCTTTCAAATTATTATTATTGTTCTATTGTTGAATAAATTATTGTTTTATACAATGTAAAAATAAAACGCTCCATTTTTTACTCATTTAATTTAATATTTTATACTTTACTTAAGGCTACGTTATGCAAATTTTTATTTATAATAAAACTGGTCGAATTCTAGACATTTATTGGCAATTTGAGATTTTACCTATACCATTTTTAACAACAAATGTTAGCGTGGCATAGAGTACTACTAGCGCCATCTAGAATTCAACCCCTAAAGTGGTGAAATAGGGCTTGAAAGTTTACATTGATTTCCACGCGGACGAAGTCGCGGGCGTGCGCTAGTTAGTATATATACCTACACTAAAATAATTAAATTTGTTTAACAAGTTTTTACCATAACCTCTGATCATTGCTTATCAGAAAAGGAAAGGAAGGTTTCAGGCTGTCTGGACTGCTGAAAAACAGGCTGCTTTAATCTTATTGACCTAGTGACTATTCAATAACATTGTTGTAGAGTGTGTATTAAAAATTCGAGAAAATTCTATTTGCGTAACTTAGGCATTAGCTTACTAAACCTTTCGTTTAACGGCTATTGTGCTTCAATACCTATTAAACAACGGACTAAAGTCCAGAAGACATTAATCATTAAGTTTGGCTGGTGGGAGGCTTCCACCTTACCGGCAAAGATGTACCGCAAAGCGATGTCGTGTATAAACTGAAAGAGGTATGAATTTTCATCCTACTCCTAACAATTTGGTCCGCTTTCATCATCACTTACCATTAGGTTAGAATGTATTCAAAGACTATCTTGTAAAGAATAAAAAAAAATAATTTCGTCTCTATAAATTTTAAGTATTTTCGGTAGATACACGATCGACTCTACAGTAAAAATTTGACTGCATAACCCTAGAAAGTTTCGGCGTTTTATTTTCACCACGAAGTCCGGAGTATATTGGAGTGTGCAAATATAAAACATGTTGCCCGACCTTATACCGTCTGGATGTGACTTTTCTCTCATTTGAGCTTTTGTCTTAAAAACAAAACCCGCATCTTTATATACATCGTCGCTGAGCATTATGTACAAGATTTCAGGGAATGTTAAGATGTGTGGATGTTACAAAATACCTACCAACTGTAACTTAGAACTTCGCCCTCATTCCCACGTGAGTTTATTTAACGATGTTAAAAATGCGTTCAAATACAGTAAGCAGTTAAATGAAGGTCTATTTCCAACGCTCAAAATTGAAACTGCATCTCTGATCGAAAAAGAGTCGTCGTCGTCGTCATCAACCCATATTCGGCTCAATGCTGAGCTCGAGTCTCCTCTCAGAATGAAAGGGGTAAGGCCAATAGTCCACCACGCTGGCCCAATGCGGATTGGCAGACTTCACACACGCAGAGAATTAAGATAATTCTCTGGTATGCAGGTTTCCTCACGATGTTTTCCTTCACAGATTGAGACACGTGATATTTAATTTCTTAAAATGCACAGAACTGAAAAGTTGGAGGTGCATGCCCCGGACGGGATTCGAACCCACACCCTCCGGAATCGGAGGCAGAGGTCATATTCACTGGGCAATCACAGCTCATCGAAAAAGAGTGTTGTGTCTTAAAAACCGCTGTCGTGTGAACAACTAAACATATACTTAATATGTGTGAATGCATTTGTTGTATTTGAAAGCTTTTTTAACGTCCGTTAAAAAAACTCTCGTGTGAATGTGGAGCTTTATTCTTTGCAGTTGTATTTTAGGGGTTAATATTACAATAATGATTCAAATAGGACAGACTTTTAAGCATTCAATTTAAAGATTTTTTTCCGACTGAGAATTTTAAACTCTTTATGAAAATAGTTTGATATCTTTTTGCGATTAATGCTCTAATGTTAAGGTTTTGCGTGTTTTATAAAAATAGAGAAATAGTAAGGGTTCCTCTTGACATTTTTTTTTAAATTTCAATATTGGTTGAGAATTCGAACTCGAATATAATGCATAGGTGTTAAGTTTTATGTACTTGCAGTCTCAAATTCCACCTTTCAGACCAGAACACATCAATGTTGCGTGACTGCTAGAGTCTCCAGTCTCTATAGCACATTTCACACGCTCCACTTAATTTTATTGGAAACAGACATAGTTTTCAGGTTGGTTGGCTCAATCACTATTGTTATGTGGCTATTCCTAATAATAATCCTACGCGTATGGTGGAAAAAAGCCGTATATTTAGTGTTTACACTAGTATATTTTTTATTACTTATAAAGCAGTCATCTCGTTCTACTCATGTGGATGTAAGAGGGAATTCAGGCATAGTTTTCTATCGGTGCAAGATTTTTTAAAAATCGGTCATATTCTGAAAAAATATATTTAAATGCTTCACTTCATTATAATTTTGTTCAACCTTTTAATCATTTAAAGAGATCTAAGTATATGAGATTTCTTTTAGCAATAATGCTGCCTTTGCATGATCATTGATCATATGTATTTTGTTTTTGTTACTGTTTATTTTATTTTTCTGTTATTATTTGCATTGTGTGCTATATATCATCTTCTTTATAATTTGTTTTTTAGTTAGATTTACAATAATACAAGTACCTAGGTACTAAGTGGTACAATACAACATGTTTGTAAAAAATATGTAGTACTTATGTGTATGCGTATGACCTGTATAGTATGTAGTATTATGTTTATTTTAGTACCTTCAAATGGGAAGGATGTTCATTTTTACATACTAGATACGAGCCTTATCTAAATAATGAAGGAAACCATCATCCAGGGACGTTGAAAGAAGTATCTCTGATCGAAAATTCCGTTATCCGCAGAGGGAATCGACTAGTACAAATGCTTGTACAGCCAGCGACTAAATTCGAATTCAATAGATATAACTCTTATTGCAATAACAATAGAGATGGTAGTAAAAGTCAATGGCACGTCACTTGTTACCATTCGTATGTGCGAACACCAACTCCACAAGTTTACCGTCGCGTCGCCGTAGCATCAAGCGCTACACTTCGCCAAACTGCATGTGATTGGGTTCCGTATAAAAGTTTACGTATAAAGAGCATAGTTTACGGTCCTGATACGTGCCAGAAATTGTTTTAAGTTCGTAATTCATATTGTTAGCTCCTTTTAGATATATAACAATGTTACTAATACATTAAATATTTTATTTATTAACAGATTATTTTAACGCTCACTACAGAGCTAGGCTTAGGAGAGGCGATATAAAGCTTAGATCCACCATGCCAGTCTAATGCGGGTTGGCGGAATTATATTAAATTAACGATTACTATCAGGTATAAATGGTAA
>NW_026441291.1:0-76380 GCF_947172395.1 Bicyclus anynana
CCCACTTTTAGCTCATCTAATTTTCTCCTGTTTAATTTGTTACCATTTTCTACAAAAACCATATCTCCTACATTGAACTCAAAGTATCTCCTATTTTTATCAAAAATATTTTTATTGTAATTGTGGGATCTCATACTATTTTTTAGAGCTATATTTCTATCTCTTGAAAGATCCATTTGCGTTGTTTTTTCTTTAAGTTCCTGTGGTATCAATGTAGTATTATCTCCTTGTAACAAGTAAATAGGTGTAAAGCCTGTAACCGTATGTTCAGTTTCATTGTATTTTTTCACACATTTTTGTGCAAGTGTTGACCAGGCTACTTTATTATTTTCTTCATTGATTTTACACCTTATTTTGTTAATCAGCGTTTGGTTGAGTCTTTCATTAATACCATTGGAAAATGGTGCATTTACTGCAGTAAAAATTATTGGGATATCTTTCTCTTTTAGAAATTGCTTAAATTCTTTAGAATTTATTCCTGGATACTGATCTGTCAGGATCATACCAATGTTATGATTGTCTTCAGTTACTTTTTTAAGAAGTTTTATAAAGTCGTTTGAGTTCTGTGTCTTTGAATTAACAATATATGCATACCTCGTAAAGTGATCTACTAATAGATGCATGTATCGTTTGGTAGATCTAGACCCACCAAATCCACCTATTGTGTCTATAGACATTATTTGAAATGGATATGTGGCAGGTCCCAAATGAGACATCAGTCCAAGTTTATCTTGACCTCGTGATTTGTTCTTAATGCAGACCTCACAATTTCTACATACATTTTTTATATTCTGTAAAAGATTTTTAGCTGTGTAAAATGGCATAATTTTATTCTGCATCTGCTTTATTCCCATGTGACAGTATCTTCTATGTACATTCTCAACAAAACCTTTGCTGAGGTCTTCAGTTAATACAATTTTTTCTCTATTCTTTATTTTCTTGTAGTAAATGTTTTGTTTTGATATTAATTTATTTTTTTCATTTTGTAGTACTTCATTTTTTTTCTGGTCATCTATGATATCCTTCAGGTTAAGTAAATTAACTACCCTTAATTGTTCTTCTTCATTATCATTTGCTTCTAAAACTGGATTCCGACTCAAACAGTCGGCTTCAACATTATTTTTACCTGGAGTATATCTAACTTCAAAATCATATTGAGAGAGGTAATATGATAATTCTCCCAATTCCTCGTCTGTTCGTGATTTGATATTCATTTTTTCCAAAGGTTTATGATCAGAAAACACAGTGAATTTCTTACCTATGAGCCAGTGTTGCCAGTATTTAACTGCTTCTTTGATTGCTAGGCATTCCAAATATATCGCCTTTTTTCTTTTTTGGACTTCATTGAGTTTCTTGGAAAAATATGCAACAGGTTTTTCTTTTGTATTTTTTTGTCTTTGTTTCAGTACAGCTCCTATACCAAGAATACTTGCATCAGTGTAAATTAATATAGGCAAATCTGGGTCATATATTTCTAATATAGGTTGAGAGCACAGTAAGTTTTTTATTTTCTCAAAGGATTGTTGACATTGCTCAGTCCAAACAAATTTTTGATTTTTTCTTAGCAAATTGTGCAGTGGATCTAGTGTTATTGCAATATTTGGAACATATTCATTATAGAAGTTAATCTTTCCTAAAAATTGTCGCACATTTTTTTGATTTTGTGGCACTGGAAAGCTTTGTATTGATACCAAGTTATCTTTTATTGGGCGAACTGAATTATTATGGATAATGTGTCCCAAATACTTCACAGAATCCGCTCCAAAAGTACATTTAGACAATTTTAATCGAAAGCCCTCTTTTTTTATTGTTTGTAACAGTTTTCTCAAGTGAATTATGTGTTCATCAAATGATTTAGAAAAGATCAATATGTCATCTATGTAGTTTACTGTGAAATCCGTAAGACCATGTCGTCTTATAATACTACTTAAAATCCTCTGAAATGTTGAGGGAGCTGTTTTTAAGCCGAACGGTAAACATGTCCACTGGAAATGCCCCTCTTGTGTAACAAACGCAGTCTTTCTTCTGTCTTCTATTCTTAACGGTATTGACCAAAAAGCAGAGTTAATATCAAGCGTTGAAAAATATTTGCAGTTTCTCGTTTTAACCATTAAATCTTTCATTAAAGGGAAAGGCTGTGATTGTGGAATTACTAGCTTGTTTAACTCTCGGAAGTCTATGCAAAGCCTTGATTTTCTATCCTCATCTTTTTTGAAGGCTAGTGTTACTGGAGCAGCAAATGGGCTGTATGACTCTTCAACTAGTTTTTTCTCTAATAGCTTCGATACTTGAAGTTCTATTTCTTTTTTATCCTCGACATTACATCTGTAAGGTCGTTTACTACAGTATTTATCTACTATTAAATCAATTCTGGCTTCGTAGTCCTTCACAGTTCCAATGTCATATTTATCTTTTGCAAAGATTGATTTAAACTCTTCAATTAATTTATTAATTTCTGTTTTTTGTTCGTATTCAAGATGATTTATTACCAGTTTGAAATTCATTTGATCTATATGTTCATTAAAATTAACTGTAATCATTTCACAGTTATTTATGGTTTCTTTCTGTGTAATACATTTCATTTCATTTTTTATATTTTTATTTACTTGTGACAATTTTTGTGTAATTTCTAATTTTTCATTTTGAATTAATTGAAAGAGTTTTATCATATCCAATCCAATTAAAAAGTCGTAATTGAAGTTTTCTTTGTTTATTACAAATACATTAACTTCTTTTTCCATATCAAAAATCTTTATTTTCAGTTTTACCATTCCATTTGTTTTTTTCACACCATTAATCGTAGTTAACTTCACACTCTGAGAATTATTTATTTCTCCATCTCTTATTTTTAACAATTTTGAATTTATCAATGATATATTGGAACCAGAGTCGTATATACCATATGCTTCTAGCTTATTGTTTAAAATTAGTTTAACTTTAATTAATGGCGGCACTATAAGTTTTTTTGATTCGTGTCATTTAATTCTGTTTCCAGTTCAGAGTTGTTTACAAAATTAATAACATTTTGTTTTTCTTTTATGCTTTCATTCCCTTTAAACCAGCACGAGTATTCAGAATGATATCTGTTACCTTTATTTAATTTTCTACAGATTTTGCATGGTTCTTTAGCCTCTTTTATTTTTATAGTCGGGTATAAAATTTTCCTTTTATCAAAATTTTTTTTATTGACTAGGTGTTCCAAGTTTTTCACCTCATTAAACAGATCTTTAGTTTCTTTTATTTCCTTTCTATTAATTCTGTCTGTTATGAAGTTAGGTAGACCTATTGCAATAAGATTTATTAAACTATTCTTATTGATTGTGTTATCCATTTCTAACAAAATTTTTTCTTTTTTAATGGCATAGTCTAATAAAGATCCTGTTTTATATTTAAATTCTATAGCGTATCTTATTGGTGTCCAGCCTTTATCTTCGTAGGTGTCACAAAAATCATCTCTCCATTGTTGCCATTTGGAGCTTAATGTTAGTTTTAATAGCATTGAACTATACCAGTTCAAACAGGATTTATCTAAAATAATCGGAAAATTTCAATCTTTTGCTCATCTTCATATATTTCTAATCTCGCACATTCTCTTTCAAAAATTTCCATCCATTGAAAAACGTTTGAATTTTCCCCATTGAATTTTTCAATAACAAACTTATCGGAGACCTTATTTATATTAACCTGCTTCGGTAATTGTATATTCATATCAACAATCTTTTGAAGGACACTTGAGAGTGACTCCTCAGATATACCTTCACTTATTCGAGGTTTTGTCAGTCCAGATTTACTTGTCACTTCGTCTAAGAAGTAATCTTTAAAACAAATGTTTCCATCTGCATCTAGGTAGGTACTTCTTAGTTCATCGGACAAAGTTATCCATAAACTTCTTTTCTCATGTCTTTTTTGCAATGTATTTTTCAATTTTTTAAAAGTTTCAGTCTTACTCAAATGCTCGTGATGTTTTATGGGCTGTAATTGTTCTGGTATAGAATAAATAATTTCGTCTATTGTTGTTATTGAAGTCACTGCCAATACATTTGTCTTTGGGTCATCAAAGCATTTTAGTGTAAATTCAAACTTGAGTTTGTCCATCCTAGTAGATTATTACAGTGAATGTTGTTTTGTAAGATAAAATTAGTTGTGTTGTAGAAAATAAACAAGAATGTGTTGTTTCTGAAACCAAAAATTTTATTTTACAAAACACACAGGTTATGTAGTTTGGTACTTAAAACAAAATTAACCAGACATACATCAAACAACTCACCTGAAACCAAAAAAAACAACATTCAAAGCTTATTATTCCACTGTTATGGTTAGGTGAGAAATTTATTACAAAATTAACAAAATTTTAACCTCGAAATAAAACCGTCCCTCTTATTGTTTTAAGTTTCTGTCAAATGTCAAATGACTCAAATGTCATTGTTGTCTCTGAAGGACAGACAATAAATGCGGGCAAATACAATAACAGAATATAAGTAGTTTTCTTTACAAGTATTTCGTACAAGTTTTAACATGTGACAGGCATCTGGTATAACTACTATGGATTGTCCTGCAACACAAATTTCTGATTTTATATTATCGTTATCAATACGTGCACCCAAAATTTTTGCCATGGCAAAATTTGCAGGACAACCATCAAAAGTTACCGAAATTATTTCTACATTACATTCTAAAAGCAAGTTAATACAATTACGCAATAATACGCTTCTCTGCGTACCATTAACACCTGCAGTGAGAAAATAGCCCACTGGCAATTTCCAGTAATCATTGACAGCTGTCACCATAAATACTAAGGCATCTTTTGCAAGTGGCAAGTTATCAGAATCAAAATTTTCCGCTATGTTAATATAGCCTACAGCCTGCTTACCATCCCATTGAAGATGTTGACGGATTGACATTTCATCGAGACAAATGCTACACAATATCTTTCTTTGTGATTTTTGAGAAATTAATTTGATTGCTTTAAAAGATTCGTCTGTAAAACCTGGTTCACAATTAATTGACGTACACCATCTATACAATGTTTTCGGATGAGGCAGAGACGTCTTAAATTTATCTCTTACGTAATTATAAGCTTTAGGACTTAAAAAATGTAAAGAGAGAGCAAATTTTCTTAAAGATTCAGAATATTTTCTTGGGAAGCCCTTTTTGTTGGGGATATATTTCAAAAAAATTTCATCTTTTGTATCTATAGTTTTAAGTAGTTCTAGTTCTTCATCAGATATTCTGCTTTTCAAGTCTGCGTTTATATTTTGTAAGTGAGCTACTTTCTTTGTAGATCTTCGTTTATATTCCCGTAAAGCGCGTATTTTTTTTAATCTTTGTGAAGATTTAGCCTTTTCTCTGGCCAACAGTCGTTTAACTACAGCTGTGTCATCACTAGCCTGAAACAAAAGAAATAAGTATATTAATCTCAACGTAATATAAAATTAAAAATTTTGAAAACCCCCGATTGTCACGAAATTATTAATTACACTCTCAATCTAGTCATCGATATTCTCTTTTAGCTCGTTTTCATTTGAGGCCCCACTCGAGTATATTTGTAGATACTCGGTTGTTATTCCCCGCTTTTAACCTGAATAACTTTTAAACGGCTCAACCGATTTTCATCAAATATATCTAAGACCACTCGCCCGTAAGTCGCTTTGATACAAAAAATACTTAATTGAAATCGCTTTATCCGTTCGGTATTCTACTCCCAGCCTACACCTACCGTTTTTCCAATATTTACTTTTTTAAACTTTTGATATCTTTGAAATGTCCTAGGTATTGAAGCAATCTAGAATCTGAAGTAGTTTATTTTCATTTCCATTTTTTTTTTAATAAAAGAATACTGTATGGTTTTGAATTATTAATTAAAAGAATTGTACCTCAAACGCCCCCGGCGTCGTGCGCTCCGGCTTCGCTCGTTTTCAATCCGGAATCTGGATGCAGCGGACATCCACGTCGTGCAAAACACCGGGATGATTGTTCAATTAGTTTCGCGAAAGTCAATTTAAATTCCACCAGTAATCACTCAAAAACTTCGACTTTTTCAATGCGCGGCGCGGCTAATTATTTTTTTGTCGCGGCCATCTTCTTTTTCATGACGTTAGCGCCACGGTCGGCTTTTGGCGGCGGCGGTTTGCGCGGGAGGTTTCAAATATCCGACATTCCCCCCACCGAAATCCGACAGGATTTCACCAGTTGCGATACCAATATGTAAGTTTTGTATTAGTATGAACTGTGTAACAGATTTGACTTGAATTAATTGTAGAGTAGTGGACTGTATTATATAATATATGTGATAAAATAGATAAATACATTGAATAAACTAAGTTGAATAATGCTTAAAAGTAAATTGTTTTTATTTAAAATGAAATTTAAATTATAATAGTTGATGCTTGATACTAAGCAGAGTCCTGCTCTAAAGGTAGAGGACTAAGCTTAACTACAGGTCGAGTAAACTCAGAATTTTTTGTTCGAACACTGACAACGCGGACTATGTCGTCAGGTCCAGTATGTAGTTTTGTGACTCGAGCCAAACTCCATTGCAGCGGTGCCACATTATCAGAATTTAACAAAACAAGATCACCGACTTTAATATTTGGAGATTTTGTAAAACATTTTTGACGCTGTTGAAGCATATGTAAATAATCCTGCCTCCATTTTTTCTAGAACTGTTGTGATATTTGTTGAACTATCTGCCACCGGTTTAAGTGATTATTTGAAACTTCTGTAATATCATATTCCGGTACGGAAAGTAACTCACGACCGATCAAAAAATGTGCAGGCGTTAAAACTTGAAATTCGTTTGGATCGCTAGACAAGGCGCATAAGGGTCTAGAATTTAGAACTGCTTCGACACGAGAAAATACAGTAGTAAGCTCTTCAAACGTCAAACCTCGAGTTCCAGCTGTACGTTTTAAATGTAGTTTTGCCATTTTAATAGCAGATTCATATATGCCACCGAAATGACTCCCTGTAGGAGGGTTATTTTTCCATTCAATGCTACGTGAAATTAATTCATTTGACAATTCTTTATGATTGGATTTTAAGAATGTTGATACTTCAGTTAGATGTCTATTAGCTGATGAAAAATTGGTAGCATTGTCTGAGATCAAAGTCCTACAAATTCCTCTTTTTCCCGTGAAACGATCTAGGCACGCCAGGAAACATTCGGTAGTTAAAGATGATATTACTTCTAAATGCACCGCTCGAGTGGCACAACAAACAAACAGACACAAATATGCCTTAGAAATACGCGCGTTCTTTCGTGTCGACTCTTTAATGTAAAACGGACCCCCTACATCAGTGCCTACTGTATGAAAGGCATGAATGTTCTCTGTGCGAAATTTAGGTAATTCACCCATCATAGGTTGCCTAATAGTTGGTGTGACTCGAAAGCATGCTATGCATTTAGTCGTACGTGATCTTATAACTCTGCGAGCTGATATGATCCAGTACTTTTGACAGAGAATACTTTGAAGTGTACGTGGACCGACATGCAAATGCAATTTATGATAATAATCAATTAATGAATTTGTAAAATTACACTTCTTAGGAAGAAGCAAGGGATGTTTTTTATTGAAGGGTAAGGTTGACTGGGATAACCTACCCCCCACCCTGAGGAGTTTGTCTGAATCTATAAAAGGATTCAGTTTTTGCAGGAAGACACTGCATTTCTCAGCCTTGGACACAGCAGCTATTTCAGCTGCAAAATGTTGAGCTTGGACACTCCTGATTAGAATCTCATGAGCCTTTCGCGTTTCTATAATTAAAAGACTCTTCCTCTTATCAGGTTGTTTCCGATACTTAAGGTTATTTATGAACAAATAACACCGCGCCACAATATTAATTAATTTGGCAAAACTTGAAATTCTTTCTGTTAATTGATATATTAAATTAAACTCTGGTGACTCTGTAGTATTTGAAACTAGCACAGAGACTACCGGTTTTAGTTCAGGCGGATTGTCATCGCGAAACTCTTCAATTGACTTTATAGGCCAGGTCGACCTGTCATCATAAAGCCAATGAGGTCCGTTTAGCCATTCTGTCATCTCGAGTAGTGCTGAAGGCAAAGCACCACGAGAACAAACGTCAGCTGGATTACAAGCGCCTGACACATGGTTCCAACAGGAACTAGGGACTACATCTGTGATTTTAGTAACACGAGTCGCCACGAACATTTTGAGTATGTGACTAGGCGTGTTGAGCCAATTTAAAACCACGGACGAGTCCGTAAATAAAAATAATTCTGAAACTTGAAGTCTGATTGAGACAATATCATTTATATATTTGACCAACTTTGACAATAAGTGAGCAGCCATGAGCTCTAGACGTGGAATAGAAATTTTACGCGAATCACCAAGCTCAGAACCCGGTCTCATGGGATACTTAACAATATACCTGCCGCTGCTGTCACGGCTATGTTCTTGAGCGAACAACTGTTCCGCCAAAATATCATCTGGGTTTCGAGGAACCTCAGATGGAATATTTTCCAAGTTCCAAAAGGAGCTCATTATGTGATCTATATGTGTTGAAATACCACAAAAGTTGATGGTGCTTTGCTGACTATCAGGTTGAACGCAAGTTGGTACCAACTGGTTTGAATCCTGAGATAACTCAGTTGGACCCGCTATAACGTACCCGAAGATCGAATTCAAAGCTACAGGCATACCACTCGTTTCTGGTAATATCCGCCTGCCATCGTAAATATACGGGAATAAATCACCGGCTATTAACATGTCGATAGGTCCCGGTTTATAAAACCAAGGATCGGCTAGACATAAGTTTTTAAATTTATTTATCACCTTATCAGGCAACGGTATGGTGGGCAAAGCACCTATAATTTTTGAAACTATCACTGCATCAGTCGACATCAGAGGACTATCTCGATTTATGGGTTTGACTTTGCATGTGGTTAGCCCGAAATCTTGCACCGTATTGCCACCTAACCCTAACGATTGAAAATGACACTTACGGCGGGCCAAGCCTAATCGCAATGCTAAGTCTTGCGTGATGTAGCCCGTCATCGCCCCGCTGTCAATAATACAACGCACGGAGTGGAACTTTCCCCACCGATCCGCAACATGTACTATGGCAGTCCCGAGAATTACAGTTAAAGAAGCCGAACACGTAAGCGCAACCGCATTATTTGATATGTCAATATTTGAATCAAATGCCCCATGTAAAGAAAAATGATGGTTTTTACTGCAGCTGCACCGGACTTGACTGGTACAGTCAGCAGAATCATGCGAACGTAAACAATTTTCGCATAAGCTTAGTTTTCTAATTGCATCTAATCGTTGAACCGATGATAGTGCGATATATTCAGGACACCGATAAATAGAATGCGATTTTTTGCAATATAAACATTCCTTAGGATTATACTGTGTGAACGCACCCTTAGGATTTTTAATATTTGAATGAAATGACCTATTAATATTTTTTGACTGTGTGAACTCGGCTTTAGGATCACCAGGTGACACAACTGACGATAAAGTAGTTTTTGATTTATTCAAATAATTTTGCTTCGAAGAAGTAGGTACTTGACTGTTCTTGACTTGAACCTGTTTAGTCGGATAAGCCGATTTTGATGAAACTTTCATCTCTGACATTTCAAGTATACGTACTTGATTTTCAACGAATGCAAGTAAGTCACTAACTGTGGGAATGAAATTTGGTTGTATTGACTGTTCATATCCCCGCCTAGTAGTTGCGTCCAGGGTCCTTATTGCTATGAAAAATAGTATGAACTCCGATAAATCTGCAATTTTTAATAATTTAAGTGCCTTGATATTTTCTTGAAAAGTTTGTAAGAAATTATTCAAACCGGTAGACGATTCACTTTGCAACTGCTTGAAGGTAAATAATTTATCCAAATAATTAGTTGCTAGCGCCCGTTTATTATCATACCGCTTGTACAATGCATTCCACACTAGAGAATAATTCTCAGCGCATACCGGTAAAGATTTGACTGTGGTTAACGCTGGACCACTCACCGATGAAAGCAAATAATAAAACTTTTCAATATCACACAATTCTGGATTATTATTTATCAAAGAATCGAAAGTGTCACGAAACGTAGGCCAACACTCCAATGAACCATCAAAATGATATATTTCTAACTTAGGTAGCCTAGGCTTTGTGCTAACACTAGATTTATTACACTCTTTTTTACTATCATTACTATTCGAAGTATCAATTATTGTCGCGGCTGCGGCCTGTATTGCGTAGTAAATACTGTCAAAATTCGTTATATCCGAATATGTAGGTAAGTAGTCTGGATCGAACTTTTTATTTAAGGCACATATCTCATGCACGGCTGCATCGTAATTTGACTTAACTATTTTAAGGTCATTGAACCTTGCGCGGAACAGAAAACGATTATCTTCGTTATCAAGGTTTTTTGTTAAGTCAAATAACGACTGCAGTCGCATGAAACACATTTCTTTAGTTATTACGTGAGGCTGCAGCAACTTATAAAGATCTTGTTCAGATTTAGGATTTTTCGCCATTTTGAAATGCGTACACGCGTATCGTCAATGGCGTCGGTTCGTTCACACAAATTGAAAAAATAGGTATATAATATGTGATTTGAACTGTGAAATTTAATGTGATGTTTTTGTACTGTATATATTGATATCACAACGGGTACAATCCGGCCGAATGACCAAAATGTATGGTTTTGAATTATTAATTAAAAGAATTGTACCTCAAACGCCCCCGGCGTCGTGCGCTCCGGCTTCGCTCGTTTTCAATCCGGAATCTGGATGCAGCGGACATCCACGTCGTGCAAAACACCGGGATGATTGTTCAATTAGTTTCGCGAAAGTCAATTTAAATTCCACCAGTAATCACTCAAAAACTTCGACTTTTTCAATGCGCGGCGCGGCTAATTTTTTTTTTGTCGCGGCCATCTTCTTTTTCATGACGTTAGCGCCACGGTCGGCTTTTGGCGGCGGCGGTTTGCGCGGGAGGTTTCAAATATCCGACAAATACTTAATGTATATATAACTATAATAGTTAGGTTAGGTGTCGCAACATTTTTTTTAAGGAAAATTATTTGTTCTACAAAGTTTTTTTCTAACATCAATAGTTTTTGCAGCGCATGCGATGTAAACAATATTTAAGGTAATTTTTGTACACTTCCTAAAACTCCAATAATGCAAACCAAGGGGTTGCATTAGGAAGGATTTTTTTTAAAATATAATATAGCCCTATACCACTCAAGGATTGTGGAGCTTCGCAACAGTGAAAGAATTTTTCTAATCGGTTTCGCAATTTCGGAGCCTATTCATTACATACAAACACACAAACAATTCTTTCCTCTTTATACTACATTATTTCGAGAAAACGTGGAACGGCAGTGCGTTTTCTCAACTTGGCGTGGGCACTGTCGTGCCTCTGATTTATTATTTACTTATGAATAACAGAGAAGAAATTATATTATAATACTAATCACTAATATTTACTTACCAAGCGTAACCTTTTACATGGTATATTTTGTATATCTTGTAAAATGTTCTGAGAAACTGTAATGGGCCCAATGTTCTGCAAAATAGAAAAAACGTTAATATGGTTCTGTGTGTGCGGTTTTATGCACTAATTTAATGTTACGCCGGTTATATGTGTGATGAGTGGACTGTATTTATTTGTATTTTGTATGTATGTATGTATGTTTGCTGATTTCTGCCAAAACCAAACAAGTAATTTGTGATCCACACCAACCTTGCATCACTCGCCCCCAATGGCAGCACGGCAAGACCAAGGAGAGCCCGCGATTTGGAGTAGTTCTTTCTTGAGGAGGTAGGCATCCACAAACACACAAATTGTTCTTGCAAGAAAAACGTTTTCTTATAGTTAACGCGCGCACACGGTGCGAATTTGTTTTTTAGGCACGGCCGAATGAAAGAAACACGCGTACAGGTACGACATGCACACAGCACGGCTGGATGATGCAATATGAGTGGCAAAGTAGTCCAAGATGGCGTCTTCCAGAGATGACGCTTGCATCAGTTGTCAAACCGACATCTGACATTGATTGACGATTGACACAATTCTGATGTGGTTTTTCTCAAACTACCTGCATGGTAATGGCAAGATCGAACATACCCCCCACCGAAATCAGCATGATGATTTCCCATAAATAAATGTAGGTAAGTATGTTGTATGAGAAAAATAAATAAAATGACAATTATAAATGAGTAATAGTTTACGAAACTATATTGTTAGTGTAATTGTATAGTGTAAAATTAATCTTAATAACTACGAGTTACTGTTAAAAATTAAATTTAATATTAATTTGCATAGGGCAAGGGATAAATTTTATTTACAGGTCTTTTATAGACCCCGTTTTGTGTTCGAACGGTAACTACGCGAACTATTTTATCAACACCTGGATGCACTTCTTCTATTCTACCTAAAGGCCATAGCAATGGTTTACAAAGATTCGATTTAAGAAGAACTAGGTCACCTACGTTAACGTTAGGTTTTGAAGTGAACCATTTCTCTCTCTGTTGAAGAGTGTGGAGGTAGTCATCCGACCAACGCTTCCAGAAAGATTGCGTAATTTTTTGAATTGCTTGCCACCGAGACAGTCTGTTCAAAGGAACGTCCTCAACATCATATTCGGGGACAGCAAGAAGATTTTGACCTATTAGGAAATGTCCTGCGGTAAGTACGTCAAACTCATTCGGATTGTTGGACAACGAACACAATGGTCTAGAATTCATTATCGCTTCGATTTTACAAAATATTGTGGTAAGTTCTTCAAATGTAAGGATTCGGTTGCCAATTGTTCGATACAAATGATGTTTGGCTGATTTAATGCCAGCTTCCCAGAGACCTCCCATAGAAGCTGCGTTTGGCGGATTTAGACGCCATTCAATACTGCGCGACGCTAGTCCGTCAAAGATTTTACTATGGTTGTTTTTATCTCGAAAGAAATTACCGATTTCCTTTAAATGCTTACCAGCTGCTAAAAAGTTACTTCCGCAATCAGTTTGCAAAGTCCGGCAAAGACCTTTGCGTGCCGTTAGGCGATCTAAGGCTGCCAAAAAGGTATCACATGACAGGTCTGTTATTACTTCCAGATGCACGGCTTTGGTAGTAAAACACACAAAAAGACATAGGTAAGCCTTATAACCTTTAGTATTACGGCGCGGGCTTTCTTTTCCAAAAAGACCAAAAAGGGACCTCCTATATCACAACCGACATGGTCAAACACTTTGCCAGGTTTTAACCGAGAAGCGGGTAATGTAGCCATTGAGGGCTGAATAATATTTGGATTAAATTTAAAACACTGAGCGCATTTTGATAATACTGAGCGAATAATGCTACGAGCATTTATTATCCAATAAGTTTTACATAAAATTCCTTGCAACGTGCGAGGACCTGAGTGTAAATACACTTTGTGAAAATATTCAATTAGTGAAGTTGTAGTTTTACATTTTTTAGGAAGCAGCAATGGATGTTTCGTACTGTATGGAAGGTCAGCTTGTGAAATCCTACCCCCCACCCTGAGAAAACCATTAGGATCAACGAAGGGTGAAAGTTTACGTAGTGAAGCTACGTATCCTTTTTTATTCATCGTATCAATTTCGGAACTAAAATGATTACTCTGAATAACACGCACGATCGAGTCACGGCTTTGTTGCAGTTCATTAGAATTTAAATTACCGGAAATTCGATTTGATCTAGACTTTAGGTTATGTATGAACCGGTGGCACCAAGCTAGAACGCGTTGCAGTTTGTTAAATGAAGAAAATTTATCGAAGGTTTCCTCAAGATCGTTAAGTAAAACTTTTTTTTCACTTGATACTAATGTGAATGTATCTACGTTGGACTTTAACTCAGGAATAAATTTTACATTTTTTACAAAAAATGTACTGGTGGGCCAGTCATTGGGATCGTTATACAGCCACTCCTGTCCATGAAACCACGTATTCTGTACAGTAAGAAGTTGGCTAGGCAGCGCGCCACGTGAGCACAGGTCTGCGGCATTATTTTCACTGCTTATGTGATACCAGCGGTTCGGTGGAATTACATCAATAATCTCACTGACCCTATTAGAGACAAAAGCCTTTAATTGATAAGGTGGCGTTTGTAGCCATGACAAAACGACACTTGAGTCGCTGAGAGCGACGATTGTATATTTAAAATCAGTTAGGTTTTTTATTATAAATTTCAAAACCTTGGCTAGCAGCACGGCTGCCATTAATTCAAGTCTTGGAATTGACAGTACAGGTTTTAGAGGAGCAACCTTTGACTTGCTGGTCAGTAATCGAAACTTCTCCGTCCGCTGTTGTACTGCGCAAGTAAACACAGGCGGCATCACAAAAACCGATCAGTTGAACGTTAGAAAAGTTAGATATTAACAAATGACGCTCGATCCTTAAGTCCGCTAGGGTTGACAACTCGTTAATAAATCGATTCCATTTATCGTAAGTTTCTTGTGGAATTGTATCGTCCCAACCGAGCCCTAATTTCCACAAATCTTGCATTATACATTTTGCAAGAAATGTACAGGGTGATATAAATCCGACTGGGTCATATACGCTCGCGAGTAATGTCAATACTGAACGTTTAGTAGACTTAATATCCGTTAAGTTGTAATTGAACGAAAAACAGTCAGCAGAAGGCAACCAAGTCAATCCCAAAACTTTTAATGAATTGGATAGTGAATCCTCTTCAAAATTAATTTTTGAAACTATTTCTAAATCTAGTTTCGATAGAAAATCTGGCCTATTACTAGCCCACTTTCTAAGATCAAAACCTCCACTCTTAAGAAGAGACATGAGCTCATCCTGTAACGTACAGGCTTCGGTGATTGTTTGGCACGACCATAACAAATCATCAACGTAAAATCCTTGCTTAAGCACAGCAGATGCGCGAGATTGCGGGTTGTCTGACGCGAGTTGATTCAAGGTGCGGACCGCGATGTACGGTGCGCTACGGAGTCCGTAGGTATTTGTTTTCAATTCGTACGTACGCACCGGATCCGACGGGTTTTCGCGCCAAAGAATATGCTGATATTTACGCTCTTTTGGGTCAATAAGAATTGCTCGATACATTTTAGATACGTCTGCAGTGAAGCATACGTCATAAAGTCTAAAATTCATAATTATTTTTAAAATATCTGCAAGTAATTTACGACCCGTTAAAAGGATATCATTTAAGCTAACTCGACTAGTCGTCGGAGCTGAGCCATTGAAGACAACCCTAAGAGGGGTTGTGCTGCTTGAAGGACGCAATACGCTATGATGAGATATAATATATTTGGAGGGTTCCGTACCCGTGTACAGTTCCATATGTCCTAATGATTCGTATTCACGCATAAAATCAACGTACGCACTTCGTAAATCAGGCGAACGCACGAATCGACGCTCCATTTGTTTAAGTCGGTTAAATGCTAAATCATATGAATCACCTAAAGTTTCATGTATAGGGTTGATCAAAAGAGGTGAAATATAGCGGCCCGTTTCATCGCGATAATGTTTTTCTACATATAGTTTTTCGGCAATTTCCTCAAGCGGACTCATGGGTGTCACGCACGGCGCAGACTCCACTTCCCAGAACGTCTTGAGAGTGTCATTGAGGAGATCATCCTGACTCGTGTACGACACGAGTGACGTTGTAGACTTAACATCATCCGAGGATGGAATCGTTAACTTTCCGGAGATAACGTATCCAAACACGCTGCCTAATGCGGCGGGTAAATCATTATTAATAATAATTTTATTTCCGTCATAAATGTAAGGAAAAATATCACCTGCTATAATTAAGTCTATTTGTGACTTTTTATAAAACTGAGGATCAGCTAAAATTAAGTTATTATAATTTTTAACTATATCTTGCGGGATTTCAAACGTAGGTAAATCAGAAGTAATTTTTGTTAACACTATGGCATCGATATTAAAACTGGGTGTATCAATATGACGCGGCTTTATAATAAATGACGTCATTCCTTGATTTTTTACATGTTCACCAGAGAGACCGAAAATATTTAAAGGACATTTACGTTGTGACAACCCTAAGCGCTGCACGCAACGTGTAGTTATAAAGTTCGTTTGAGCGCCCGAGTCAATCAGAACGCGGCACGGCTGAAACTCACCAAATCGGTCTTGTATACGGACAACCGCTGTTCCTAACACAACACTACAGTGTTCAGTCGCGCTTGCGTGGCAGCACGGCTGCACGGTCGACGCGTTGCTAGACGCTAGCGTAGTAGTGGGTGCGAGTCCCGACGGGTGCAATAAAAAATGATGAAGCTTAGAGCAAACTATACACCGGAATGAACTTGTACATTCATTTTCATTGGAATGAGAATTTTTTAAACAATTTTTACATAATTTTAATGCTATGGCACGCTTGATACGCTCAGCACTGGTCAGTTTACGAAACTGACTGCATCTGTATATCATGTGGTTTTCCCCGCAGTGTAAACAATTAATTTGTTTCGACGAAGACACATGAGAGAAATTTTTAAAAGAACTTTTATCAGATTTTACCTGTTTGACATTTTTCGGTTGAGGTTTATTTTGAACAGCTGTTGTACTTGACCTTGAAACTGATTCACAATTATCCAACACTTTAATGTGATTATGGATAAACGACATCAAATTTTCAAAACTAGGAATCGAACCTTGATCCGTATGTTCTTCAAACGATTTTCGTGTATGTGGATCAAGAGCCTTTAATGCAATGTGAAACAAAATGAAACTACCTAAATTATCAATTTTTAATGCTTGAATAGCCTTATACGAATGATCAAAATGTTCTATAAATGTATTTAAATGTACGGAGGATTCTTTAGTTAACTGCGAACAACTAAGCATTTTGTCCAGATACCTACTTACTATCAACCGAGGATTTTGGTACTTGCAAAGTAAACTATTCCAAACTACGTCATAATTCTGACCGGTAATCGGAACACTTTTAACGATATTTAACGCAGGACCCGTCGTACACGATAATAAATAATGGAATTTATCTATATTAGATATATTCGCCTTATTATGAACCATTGAACAGAATGTTTCGTAAAAGGTAGCAAAATTTTCTATATCACCGTCAAAGCAAAATAGTTTTATTTCTGGAAGTTTCGTTCGAGACTCTGATAAAGAATTCTCGACCTTATTTTTATTGACATAAGGTTCACATGATGCAGCAACTAATTTTGATTTATAGTATAATTCGTCAAAGTTTTTTAAATCTGAATTACTTAAACGCGACGATTGATCGTTTTTCAGTTCTTGTTCGTAAATTTCAAATACAATATGTTCAAAGTTTGACCTTAAGTGGTCAATTTCTTTTACTCGTAATAAGAATAAATCTTTCATTTCATTGTCACTGATTGTTTTTGATAGATCGTACACAGATTGCATTTGTTCAAAGCACCGTTCTTTCCGTTTTATTAGGACGGATAATGCAATCGGTGTATCAATCTGTTCCAGATCTTTTTTAGGTGGCATGATGAATGATTAATAAAAATTATGAAGTAAGATATAAAGTACCTACATCCGGCTCGAAGGACCAAAAAATTGTGCGGTTTTATGCACTAATTTAATTTTACGCCGGTTATATGTGTGATGAGTGGACTGTATTTATTTGTATTTTGTATGTTTGCTGATTTCTGCCAAAACCAAACAAGTAATTTGTGATCCACACCAACCTTGCATCACTCGCCCCCAATGGCAGCACGGCAAGACCAAGGAGAGCCCGCGATTTGGAGTAGTTCTTTCTTGAGGAGGTAGGCATCCACAAACACACAAATTGTTCTTGCAAGAAAAACGTTTTCTTATAGTTAACGCGCGCACACGGTGCGAATTTGTTTTTTAGGCACGGCCGAATGAAAGAAACACGCGTACAGGTACGACATGCACACAGCACGGCTGGATGATGCAATATGAGTGGCAAAGTAGTCCAAGATGGCGTCTTCCAGAGATGACGCTTGCATCAGTTGTCAAACCGACATCTGACATTGATTGACGATTGACACAATTCTGATGTGGTTTTTCTCAAACTACCTGCATGGTAATGGCAAGATCGAACACTGTGCAAAGCACATATCGTTTTTTGTTAATATTTACTTACTTCATATGGTCTTTTAGCCTGTTTGTTTTGTAAAGTTGTATCCTTACTTTGTGAAGTCATAGAAGTGCCACATTCTATAATATTTTGGGAGCAAATGGGCTGCTGCAATATATGTGTGTCCTCCTGCAATATAGTAGTAGTAAAGTCAGGTTTCTGATTGTATATATAACATTTTGTATTATGATGTAAATCATTATTATTGTATTTATCTTGAGGTGGTATAAATGAAATAATCTATACAGTAGTATTATCAAAGAATAGCACAACATTTTTTTCATATTAACTTTATTTGTGTCTAACAGATGTCCGGGACTTCATATGCGGGGAATAAAAATACCCCTTAGTAGATAAATCCTACTGAGCAGAGCCAGCAAGAAACTCAGCAGTTGCTCTTTTTAACCAATGATCAATAATAATCATTCACAATATTAATTTATAAAATTAATTTAATTCAATTTATATGAATTGAATAATTTTAAATTTGTACTGGTTCCAAATGGCTGTTACAACAAATAATGTGTATTATGTAATAAATACTGTAACTGCTAAATAATTGAATAGCACAGTATGGGTTACACTGTTCAACAAAAACTAATAATATTTAAATAGCATTAAAACCACAATATGAAAATGTATACACCTACTTCTATGACAAACCGGCCTAGGTTTGTCATAGAAGTAGGTATTAGATTAGAATACTAGTAAACACTGAAAATATTAAGATTGGGTATATTTAATACAACTGTAACTATTAAGGTAAAAAAGTTTGTTGTTATAGTTTAGTAAGAAATTAATATTGTTGATTGCTTCTGTTTACTTACCTGGTTATTTTGTGTAATGTTATACTGTAGATTACTCTCAGTAATATTTCTATTTTGAATTGTCTCATTCATCAGCTCTGTTCGAACTACCTGGTACAATAAAAAACCAATAAATAACTTGATAAGAATCAACATCATCATAATTCCCATTATATGGACTTCCAAAGGCTCATTGTCAGTCCCTGATTCATTGGCTCCTGCTTAATGTCATCCATCCATCCACCATAGTGGGGGACATCATTCACCCTTGCATAAGTTCTTAAGCAGGGTACTTTTTGTGCTAAACAGGTCACAAGTTTTCTACATTTAAATAAAATATAAAAGTAATGTATAAAATATACTTACATGAACAAGCTTATTTGGAAAAGAAAAAGGTTTTAAGTGAGTAGCTTTTTTTGTTTTAACAAAACTATCTAGTGAAAAATGTTCTGAGCAAATTTTTGAGTATTTAGTAGGTTGCCAATTGACTCGACCAGTAACTTCTATCCACTTCCTTTTTTCAGCGTCATCATGTGGAAAGCTAATGATAAAAATACAAAATTATTATTGATCTATATACCTACAATGCACAGCAAATAGTTTTATGCAATATAATCATGAGATGTTCAGAAGTCTTGACTGTGACCACATAACCACACTTATACGCAGAATAAATTCTGTTTGACTTTAATAAAAATAAGACTGAATTTGATATTCAAAGTCATAAATCTTACTTTTAGAGATTTACGAATCTTGGATAACCAGAAATTTGTCTTTTCATAAATGCTGAAAGTTTGTCAGCTCATGCCTTTCTTGACTGGTAAATCGGTAAATGATTGAAGAGTTTACACCTTACTGGCTTCGGGAAATTATCCATTTATGGTTAAGTTTTTTATATTTTCTTCCAGATAATAAAACAAATAATTACTCCAGTCACCAGAAACTTAGCTTTGTATTATTTAATTATGTTTTCAGTGTTAACATAATAATATGATACCAGTCCGTAGTTGACTAAAATTCTTACCTATAGTAGGTAGCACAGGCTTTTAAAATTTCAGCTGATCTTTCATAATATTATAAATGTGAAAGTTTGTGAGGGTGTTTGTCAATCTTTCAGCAAATACTACTAAACAGTTTTTGACGAAATTTGGAATACAAATAGATATAACTAGGAATAACACATACGCTATTCCAAAACTCCTACGGGAACGGGAACTACATGGGAGTATCCGCGGGCGTCCTCTAGTATTATATAAAATTTATTTACTAGACTCGTGGTAAACAGTGTAATCTTTACTATAATAATAAATACTTACAGCGTATTAGCAAAATTTTCTTAATTCTTTTATAAAATAGTGGCAGTTTAATAGGTGGGACATGTCATCATTTGAAGTATATAAAAGAAAGGTTAGGTTTTAAAACATTTCGAAATACGAAATATTACCATTGAAGATACTGTAATAAACGCTTAACACATGCAATTTGCTACAAAATCCAACAAATCTAGGCTGTTTACCATCAAACAATGAAGTTTATGCCTACTTACTTATGAAATGTAATTCCTTTGATTTTCCGTTCGCTGCGGCTTTTGCAGCCTAAAATACAACACCCCACCATAGCACGATAACTTATAAATTAATGTCGTAACAGCAAATTTGTACCATATAATACTAAATTTAATAAAAATTAATGATCTACTTGGATACGTGTTTGGTTTGTCAAGCATCAATCAAAAACTCGCGTTTGCCAAACAGAAAAAATCGGCCATATTGAAAGTGACAAAAAAAAATCTCGTGTCCCTTTTTAATTAAAGCCGAGTGACATAAGCCTGTCATGCTCAATTCAATTCAATTTTTGATTTTATGGCTTGCTGCTGTACCAACTGGGTACAATTTACTTCGCCAATGTCGCGTGGGTAAGGAAGACACACTTTTAGAGGTTGATCGGTGTAAGCTGGGAATCAAGAATTGATTATTAATCAGCTTAATTTTGACACTATAAATAGCGGATTTTTTTTTTTTTTTTTTGTTAGTGTGGATGTTAGTCACATTTCTGAAAGAACACAAAATTAATATTGTTAACACATATAATATTTACAGTTTAATGTTATTACATTGAATATATTTACATATAAATTTACAATAGGGACTAAACACAGACATTAACAAACACTCAACATTTAAAGGACGTGGAAATTTAGGAGGGAGAACAGGGAAGGGGGAAGAAGGGTGGACTGGTGTTTCAACACCACTGACCTGCCAGAGAGCAGGTTACATATGAAATGAGTCATCCTCGGAGGAACACTCAGCTGGAGCAATTTTTGCCTGAGTGACGGAAGAATTACATTATCATATGCAGAAGCAATATCTAGAAATATACCCACTAGGTACTCTCCCCTTCCAAAGGCAGTTCGAATGTCTGTAGTGAGTATGCTGAGACTGTCTGCAGTACTGAGACCTTTCCTAAAGCCAAACTGGGAAGGAGCCAGCATACCTTTGCTCTCCATTAGCCACTCCAATCTGTTTTTGAGGAGGATCTCCATAACTTTTACTAAAGTAGATGACAGTGCGATAGGTCTATATGAATTAGGATCTGATGGATTTTTGCCAGATTTGAGTATGGGAATAATTAACTGGGTTTTCCAGGCATCTGGAATAAAACCCTTATCAAAAAAATTATTTATCATGTTAAGAAAACAGTGTTTAGATTTATCATTTAATTTAACCAAAAAAGAGTAGGGTACACCGTCTTCACCTGGGGCTGAATCTTTTAAACCACTAAGGGCTATTTGAAGTTCTGCAAAGGAAAAGAGGGCATCCATTTTATCTGTAACTGAAATTACTGCAGGAAATGTGGAATCTTCCATAGTTGGAACATAAGGGGGAGCAATTTTATCAGCAAAAGCACTAAGCCATTCAGTTGGATTATTGGAGATGGGATCAGAGTGATTTAAGGATCTGCGAAATCTTCTGATGTTATTCCAAACCACTGAGGAGGGGGATCTAGGGCTAAGTGATTCACAGAATGTGGACCAACTAACCTTTTTCTTTTTGGGGACTATTCTTTTAATCTTAGCAGCTATATGTTGATACTTAATAAAGTTTCCATTAGACATACAAGCTGTATATTCTTCTTCTGCAGTTGTTCTTTGATTAAATAAATCAGTGCATTCTTCATCCCACCAGGGTGGAGAAGGCAGTTGATTTTTTGCAGAAGTTTTTTTCCTAGGTATGTGAGAGTCGGCTGAAGACAGAAGAGAGTTAATAAATTGATTGTAGTAAGTCGAAAAATCACTATCATGATCCAGAACCGGAAGAGAGTCCATCATATTGTCAACGGACTGGGCATAAGCAGACCAGTTCGCTTTACTCAGTCTATATTTAAGCAGTGGGGTAGGGTTTTGAGGAGGGACAGATCTAGTATTCAATGATATGATAATTGGGAAGTGGTCACTACCATAGGTACTAGGAAGAACTCTCCAGGATAGTTGGGATGCAAGAGAAGAAGAGGAAATAGTCAGATCAACTGCAGACGGGTTCTGAGATGGATAAGCTCTACGAGTCGGAGAGCCATCATTTAGGATACACAAGTTGGCATCCTCAATGATGTCTATCAGTAAAGGAGCAAAACCATCACAGCTGAAACACCCCCACATAGTGTGGTGGGCATTGAAGTCACCCATAACAACAGTTGGGCTGGGAAGGCATGATAGGATGGATTGGATCTCAGGGATCAAGGAAGCGTTAGGGTGAGGGATGTACAAAGACAAGAAGGAAATATTAAGGGATCTCACAGCAACAGCATTAATCTGATCACTGTGGGGAGGAAGGGGGATAGAAGAATAAGGGAGGTTGTGCCGGAGGAAGATGGCACTCCCTGCATGACTGTCACTCCTGTCATCCCGCAAACAGAAGAAACCCGGGACCCGGAAGCGAGAACCAGGCCTCAGCCATGTCTCCGAGATGGCAACAATGACAGGTTTATGCAGGTTAATAATTGATGTTAATTCATGTTTCTTTGGTCGAATACTTTGGCTATTCCATTGCAGTATTGTTGTTGGGGCCATTTTTAAGTATGTTAAACAGTTCAGTTAAGTTTTGGGCAACGTTGGGCGGTAAAGGCAGTTCACTGCATGGAGCAATAATGCTAACTAGGAATTCGGTTAGTAGTTCCATCATTCTCCCTTGAGATGGGAGGTTATCATTTGGGTTGGGCCTAAGGGCACAACCATTGGGGAGGGATGATGTTGGGTTATTTGTGATGGATTCATGGGCATTTTTATCGAATCCCTTGCCTAGTGGGGCTCGAGGACGAGGGGATCGGAGGATTGTCTCTCTATATGATTTGCGGGGAGTAACATTAGCTGGACGTGGAGAGTTCATAGGGCGAAAAGGGGAGGATGAAGGACAGGGTGAAAAGGCTATATCTGCAAATGATCTGCGGACAGGGGGAAAGCGTGACGAAGCCTCTATATAGGAGATGCTCTCCTGTGACATCACACTTTTAATGTCCTGCTGACGAGTGAACTCAGGGCAGCTCTTGTCAGATGCAAAGTGCTTTCCTGAGCAGTATAGGCAAGTTGATTTATCTTTAAGTACCTCACAAGAGTCCCCGGTATGTGCTTGAGCACACCTATAACATCTAGGTTTAGACCTGCACTGAGTGCGAATATGGCCAAAACGGCAGCAGTTAAGACATTGGATGGTGGGGTATTTGTAGGGTTCAACGGAAAGGGAGGAATAAAAAGAGAATATTTTATAGGGGAGCATTTGGCCCCGAAAGGTGACTACGACCGACTGCGTCGGAATCCATTCAGTAATTCCTTCATTGGACGACTTGCGGTTTAACCTACGGGCCTTTAGTACTGCCCCACATCCGTTTGGTAGTTTCAGAGAATCGACAAATTCGTCCATATGCCATTCTGTGGGCACACCTCTGACTAGACCCATCCGAGTAATATTATATGTAGGTATAGTGGCTTGATATTTAGCCAGTTTTAAAATTGGGCTGTTCAAAAATAAGTTTGCAGCCTGTGCGGAACTGAATTCCACACTTATCTTATTGCGTCCGATATTTTTCACTCCATCACAAACTATGTCTGTAAACTTATTTTTATGTAAGAACTGTCCAAATTTAAGTGCACGAATAGAAGTACCCGCAGATGGGTCTAAGGTTTCCCTGGAAACTTGAATGATATAAGGGCCTTTGTCGTTATTATTGTCGTATTCTTTGGGGCCATCTGCAAAGGATGGGTGGGTAAAAACAGTCTGAAAGGAAGATTGGGTTAGATCTGGGGATGTTTTTTTCCCACTATCATTTGACGGCCTGTCATCTTCGACAGGACGCTTTCTGCTAGCACCATGTGCTGTTTCTGAACCGCCGGGGTCTGGGGGCTTTCGAGGCGGCGGATCCACCTCCATGCCTACCTGTCTTACTATTTACAACTTACCACCACCAAAATATGTTAGTAAAACAAAAAAATCAGCTACTTTTCACTAAAAAAAAACACTCGAAATATACACCGCACGTGGGTCAACCTTGGCCGACGCTAGCGAAGCCTGTCATGCTCTAGAATCCAAAGACACTTTAATGCTACATCTGGTAGTTATATATCTATGATTACGAGTTTTGATAGTTTGACAGTGTTGACTGTTGTGTTAAGACAGTTTGTTTTTACATTTTGATCTGACTTCGCAGCTCTGGATTCTAGCCATTTTGAACATATAATAATTAGAATGCACTAAAAACGCTCTAAAGGGCTCGAACCTAAGGTCGAAATAAGGTTTTTAAAAAATAAGTAAACAATGTCAGGTATGAGGAAATAACGTAATGGATATAATTACTTTTTTTGGCAGATTTTTAACCGACTTCCAAAAAGGAGGAGGTTCTACGTTCGGCTGTATGTATGTTTTTTTTTTTTTTTTTTTTATGTATGTCCAGCGATAATTCCGTCAATTATGGACCGATTTTGAAAATTCTTTTTTTGTTTTGTAGGGTTTACTTCCAGGGTGGTCCCATTTTTTTCATGTCAGGATCTGATGATGGCATCCTGGAGAAATTGAGGGGAACTTTCGAAAGTTGTAGAGACGGCTAGTACGTTTGTTAGTGTTTACGTACCGCGCGCTGTAAGTATTTATTTCAAAAATACGGCCGAGTATACTGCTTGTATATATTTTTACTGTGCACAATGTGTTTGTTAGTGTGTGTAAAAATTACGCGTGTGTGTATTGCGAGTCAAATTTATAGCTGTGTGTAGTGTATGGGCACAGAATATACTTAATGGTGTTAAATGTTTTCGATGTGTGAGTTTACCTCGTCCCCCTCAAAAAATGATAGACTTTTTTGTTGGTGAATTTGGGTGCGAACCACGTCCAGTTATTAATGGTCTAAGATACATAGTTCATAATTTCCATAAATATTTTTTAATTATTTTGATATTATAAATTCCCACAGAATGCAATTTTGACATGTATAGCGAACATACTTCTTTTTTTCTTTTTTCCACACATGTTCATTAACACGAGTGGCAGCTACTACCGTCGTCTGCAGTCGACGAAACCGTCACCTGCCGCCGAGATGTCGCTGACTGCCGTTTGCTGCCGCCGTGACGACGCTGACTGCAGTCGGTCGGCAACGCCGTCGCCTGCCGCCGAGACATCACTGACTGCAGTAGACTGCGGTCGTCGACTCATCGGTAAATGCTCGGCTGCTCGTGTAAATGAACTCTTTTACGTTTAATACCTACTTGAAGCATAATAGCAAATAGTCTCCAAAGCAAAGACGGCTAAACGCGTTTATTAATAAAATAAAATAAAAATGAAAAATAAAAAAGCCTTTTATTTCTTCTTATTTACAATTAATTAGGTGATAAGTATTTTAATTTGTTAATTGATAAACTAAGTAAGTTACAATTTTAAAATGTGTGTTTTCTTCCCTTTTATTTAAAAGAAGAACCCTTTACGGTAAAGGCCTCCTCCAGGTGTTGCCATTTTGATCGGTCTTTTGCCTTCAGTAGCCAGTTTTTGCCGGTGAAATTCATGATGTCGCGCGTTTATTAAGTGTATTATAATCTAAAGCTAATCTAATATCTAATATCTAGGATATTTTACAGATAATTTCATTTGAGTACTAGCGGACCCGGTCAAGCTTCGCTTTAACTTATGTGCACTTCTTCCATACCCTTACCTACCCTACTCCAACCCTACACCTACCAACCCTACGTCTACCTTAACCCTGCCCTACTCCAACCCTACCCCTACCCTACTTCTACCTTACTCTTACCCTACCCCTACCCTACTCCTACCCTATCCCTACCCAATACATATCAAAATTCAAATAATTACGAATCGTTTGTATAGGAGTATTCTTTTTTTGTCTTTTCAAATTTTTCTCGCCTTAAAAACCATCCTAAAACTTCAAAGAACATTTCAAAAAAATAATTGGCCAAATTGGTCCAGGCGTTGGTGAGTTAAGCGCATAACAACGCATTTTGCTATTCATTTTATAGATTTGGCTAGGCCTTAGGCCTCAGACCAACTATTGTATAGGATCTGCCTCGCTAGACGTTACTTTTCTGTCAAAGTATATGATCAACGATCTAATGCGATTATAAAAACTGTCTCTATAGAATCGACGTTAAGTAGTTGTAATCGTGTTAGTCGGTTAAAGAGCTCCGTAAAAATTCCTTTTTGTGCAATTGGATTGTGTAAAAAAATCGGGCAAAAAGTTCTAGTTTAGTATAAGATATATGCAAAATCTAAGTTCGTTTTCCTCAGAAAATGACAGACAATTTTGTTCGTGACTATGAGTGCGATACAGGTCCTTCTATAAATTGTCTGAGCCTTAGGCATAGCGAACAGAGAGTGACTTGCGCAATTTTAGTGAGGGTACTGTGTTATCTGTGGATATTTATTAGCTATTGCTAGAAAAAAATCGCATTTGGTTTTGGCATTTGCAACATTTTTTGACTTTTAACAAATGCAGGGTTCCCAACTTAGGGGTTTTCCCCCCAGATTTAGGGGGCAAATAAGTGAAATGGGATTTTTTTAGGGGTCTGAAATTTTTAGGGGTATTTTCAGGGATTTTTTGACTCTTTAATATTTTTAAATTGATGATAATTTTAATATTTCTTTCTTGACCTAGCGACTTATAACGACGTATAATACGTTACTCTACAACCACTCTGAGGCAACTGGCGGCAATCTTCATCGAATAAAAAAAATTGTTACATTTATTCATTGTCAACATATCTATTGTATGATTTCAAAAAATCTGAATCTTCAGATAAAGACGTAATATTTTGTCTGTATTAAATATAGACTTTTGAAACATATTATTTCTAAATTATTATGAATTTATATTTTTAGGGGGACAACTCAATAATTAAGGCGATTTTAGTGGTTTTTGACACAAACTTTAGGGATAAATATTTTGGAGAGTTGGTAACACTGAACAAATGTACTAAAAAACATTAGTAATTTAAAATGTTATGTTTAATTGTACATTAAAATAGCTACTTATCGCGTCTATTGACTTTATAAACAAAATAATCTTTTATATTTACACGATTTGACAAACAAGTAACGAGATTCAAATAAGAATTGCACATTGATAGTATGTAATGAATTTAATCGCAAAATCATGAAAGTAACCGTATTTATTATATGAAAACACTTGCAAGTCGAGTTCAGAGGTCAGTTTAGCGAGTGATGTGCGAACGGATGCTAGTTAGAGTCAATTTGGAGCAATAATTGTGTGTTTTAGTTGTGTTTGAAGTGTGTGATGTATCCTGAGGCATAAAGCAGCGCTCGTGCAGGAAATGGGGCAGAACGGCAGCGCATTGCCCGGTGAGTGGTCCTAATTGTACTTAACAACGTTCTAACAAGATTCTAATGTGTACGTTTAGTTGTTTGCATAACCTATATACCGCATACGGAGCAACGTTGGTGCGACTGTACCTACTGTTTGCGTTATTATTTTTCACTACAATACATTGTGAATGAATGATAGTAATCATTTACCTTTTCTATACTTGAATCTCTCATTTATTTTCATCATCAATTCATCTACTTATACTTAAAGTGTAAAGTTTGTAAAGTTGTAGGTGGTAATTTCTGGATTGACTATACAGATAATCCTTTAATCAACAGAAAGTCATATTATTTGTGAGTGTCATACTATTGTATTTCCATAGACACACTGTGGAGGAAATTGTAGGGTATCTGATAATTGATTATAAGAATTAGTGCCTCATTGGTTCCATAGTTCTCATTGGCTCAGCTAGGGACAATGAAGTCTAGGGTTCGAATCTTAGGTCAGGCCAACAATTAAAATATGTTTTTGGGATTCTCCTTACAATGAAAATCTTAACAGCAGCCTGGAATGGAAAGTTGGCAGTGTTAGTAAACGTCTGTGCCTCGGAGACCAAATTAAGCTGTTGGTCCTGGTCAGGTTGGTCTGCCGTCCCTTCTGACTATAAGAGTGAGATTAGAGAGTGCTTGTGCACTTTAATATCTCCTACTTACATGTTTAAACTTAACATGATATTGGCCGCTGCGACAGATTAAAGAAATGCACAGGCTCATATTATTATTATAAGAATCAGTGTAAAAAGCTTGTGCTTGACTCCAATTATGGCTCATTAAGAGTTGTCATAATTTGTAATATGCTTAACTTATAGCAGGCCGAGCACAGACAACTGATTGGCTGAGTACTCAGTGAGTCTATCTGTTAGTGACAATGACAACTCTGCAGCACATCCCCAATTTCAAAGCTCTGAGCTGAAAACTATGGACCTTGAGATTGGAAAGCATATTATACAACACTAGCGGACGCCCGCGACTTCGTCCGCGTAAATTTCGATGTCAACTTTACTACTACCCCTACCCTACCCTACCCCTACCCTACCACTACCCCAACCCTACCCAACCCCTACCCCTACCCCAAACCTACTCTACCCCTACCTTACCTACACCCTACCCCCATCCTACCCCTACCCCCATCCTACCCCTATCCCACCCGTACCCCTATCTCACGCCTATCCTACCCCTACCCTACCACTTCCCTATCCTACCCGTACCTCTACCCTACCACTACCCTACCTCTACCCCTACCCTACCACTACCCTAAACCCGGCCCTAAACCTATCCTACCCCTACACTACCCCTACACTTCCTTACCCGTACCCTACCCTACCCTGTAACTTCTCTATTTTACTCCTACCCTTAGCAAAATCGGTCCAGTCCTTCGAGAGTGGTGGTATGACCAAGAGAAATAGAGACTTTTATGCTAATAATATAAAGAGGTAAAGTTCGTGTGGTTGTAGGAGGTAATCTCTGAATTTACTGGACCGATTTGGAAAATTGTTTTACCAATAGAAAGCTACGTTATTTGCGAGTGTCATAGGCTATGTTTGATCCCCATATTCACACGGGAACGGGAACTAAGTAAATGAAAGCGCCGGGCGTCATATAGCGGAATTTCTGCGTCTTTTAGAAATTTTGTATTATTTCCGAAACTATTTAAGTAATTAACATACTGTAAAGGGCAAATCTTATCTCCATAATATCCTTGTGATTATTAAATAATTTATTTTAATAAGGATTAAAGTTTAGTTGTATAAATAATGACGTAAACCTAAGTATATAAAATTAATAATTTTTAAAACACAAAAGGTACTATATCTGCTAATATATAGAAGATAGATATATGGTGTCGCGGACTTTTTTGTAGAACTTTAAAAGATACATAAAGTCTCCATACATTAATTTCAATTTTACACAATAGTTAAGGCAGCGCATGCGAATAAGTCTGTTTAAGAGGATTTTCAGTCCGACCTGTATGACAAAAACTGTGATAACTCAGCTAATATATATGATACCAATATAAAATATAGCCTATAGCACTTCCCGATAATGTAGCATTCTACTGGTGAAAGAATTTTTAAAATCGGACCAGTAGTTCCGAAGATTACCCCATTTAAAAAATGTGACAAACTTACAAACTTACAAACTTTACCTCTTTATAATATTAGTATAGATTATCATTTTAGAAATTGAGGAGTTTAAGAAGGTCTAAGGGCGGGCAAAGTTGCAGGCGTTCGCTAGTTATTTAATAAAAATTGGTTTAGCCATTTTGGAGGAGAGACAAATATCTTAGCATTCCATGGAATTACCATGTGGGGGCCAGAGAGAAAAAACAATACCACAAACATAAAATACAAGAATTTAATTTATTGGATAGTCAGTACCTCTGGGATGAGGCAGAAACTAAATCCTTTCATTCAGAAACTATTGGTTTCAGTACAGGATCATCATCAGTACCTTTTAGTACTTTCAAACATCACAATTGTGAGCCGCCTGCTTCCAGTGAATCTCTGACTTGTCTGATATCTGGTGGGGGTTTCTAGTGAGGGGTCACCACTGTTTATTACTGAAGTTTCATTTTTTTTTCTAATCTGTGATAGTCCTAAGTAAGTTATTTTGTATCCTTTGGATGTGCATTGTGCATGCCTAAGTTATATGTGCCCAAAATAACATTATTATATGTCATATAATAATTAAAGGTTGATTAAAAAAATAATTATTTAAGTTCTAATGGATTGTCAAGGACTTCCTTTTAACCCTACTTCCTTTGGTCACAAGTCCAAGACTCTGCTCGGAGTTTTTCTCTCTGCCAAGGGATGGAATCGGCACACGCACAATGAATCCATGGAATGTTAAGATATTTGTCTCCTTTTATAATGCATAGATAGTCATAATGATGTTGATGGCCTCAGTGGCGCAATGGTATGGACTTATAATTTAAAAAACGGAGGTCTTGGGTTCAATCTCTGGCTGGGCCGATTGAGATTTTCTTAATTGGTCCAGGTCTGGCAGGTGGGAGGCTTCAGCCGTGGCTAGTTACCACCCTACCGACAAAGACATACCGCCAAGCGATTTATTCATAGCGTTCCGGTATGATGTAGTGTAGAAAAGGTGTGTGGACTTTCATCCTCCTCATAACAAGTTAGCCCGCTTCTATCTTAGACTGCATCACCACTTACCATCAGGTGAGATTGTAGTCAAGGGCTAAGTCAGTTTCATAAAAAAAAAATGCAAAGTTAGTGCCAGCTTCCATTCTCCCTACCACCTTAAAGTATCTTCAAGTGAAGAGTGAATGGACAAGTTGTAAGCAAGCATGTTCTTCTTCTTCTTCTTTCATCTGGGCTGTTTCCGCACTTAGCCATGTGATTGGCCGTTGAAGCAAGCATGTTCTACATCTGCATCTTCCCTGACCATCCATGATGGATGCACGATGCCAAGTGCAACTCTGAAGTCTCAGGCTGATGGTCACAGGACAGCATTTTGTAGGATGTGTTGCTTGCATACTTTCTTTTACAGGGTTCTTCTTTCTTCTGGGATGTTTCCCCACTTGGCCATGTGGTTGGCTGTTGTATGTGCGTATGTGGTTTTATTGGGTTACAGACAGGCGTGCTGACAGTAGGGTAGGGCCTGTAACTTTTACATTTGAATAAAATTTTCAATTTCTTTCTTTCTCCCTTTAAATATATCTCTGTTCATAGGCAAAGCTTTACACTTACGATCAGGTGGGCACCGTCAATAGACAACAATATTATAAAGAGTGTTACGGACAGGAGCTACATTCCCCGTGCGGCGTCAGTGGTGACTAACGCTGATTGGTCAACCGCTGACGCCCCCCGCTCCCCGTACGTCTCTCAGCCCCCGCGACCGCCCCTCTCCCGTTCGGTCTAACTGACCGCAGTGCCGGACGGGGGAATTGTATATAATCCGAGCCCCCAGTGATGAAAAATCACTTCCGCTCCAACCGTGAACCGATCAAGAACCCTGAACCTAAGAGTGTGAAGTCTCCAACATTTGTGAACCTAGAACCCCGAAGATCAAGAGCCAAGAACCACGAACCTTTGAAACTACAAGAACCAAGAACCCCTGACCCCGAACCATTGTAAACAGTGATCCGACCATGAATATACAGTCCACTAAATCGACGGAGGGTTTTTAATTTATTATGATTAATCCCTCCCCAACATCTTTGGTCCTTCGAGCCGGATCTCTGAATCAAGAACCGAACAGTAACACCCCAACATCTACGGTCCATCGAAACGGATCTCTGAACTCTGAAGAACTCAAGAAACGAACATTGAAGAATTGAACACGGAAGAAACGAACTCAAGAACAGAACACTCAAGATCCGAACACTCACCAACCGAACACTCACGAACCGAACACTCACGAACTGAACACTCAAGAACCGAACACACAAGAACCGAACTCTCACGAACCGAACACACAAGACCCGAACACACAACATACGAACACGTCAAGATGGTGCGAACTATGGCTGAAGACACACAAATCGAAGATGAACATGGCGAGGCCATTGCGTTGCAAGATCCGAACCCTCGTGCGCCGAACCCAGCTCGTCATGTACAGATTCGATGTGTGGAGTCTTTCGGGTCTACGTTCGTACCATCTCGCCACGAACAAGCGCGTCTGCAATTACCGACGCGATCAACAAGCACGCTGAGAACCTCTGCAAGCACGACTTTGCGCATAAAGCAGGCCGAATATGAGGCGGCAGTACGACTTGCTGCTATCAAGAAGCGGAAGCTGCAAATTGAATTTGAGCAGCAACAAATGGAGTTAGAAGCAGAAATCAGAAAGGTCGAGGCTGACCTTGCCAGACTCCAAATTGCACGAGGCTCGGAAATACCAGCAGACAGAAGCCTTCGAACAGAGGCTTCACCACGCAAGGCAGATACTGCACGAGGGGAGCGGTCCTCCCATTTTTCTCCTGCGCGTGTCGCCGGACCGTCTAGCGATGCTGAAACCTCCACTAGATCCACTGATCAGAACGAACCTGTACGGAACGAGCAAGAACTGCTGCCTGTTCGGAGCTCGAACGGCTCTCGAGTTTTGTCGATTCCTGATGAACTCACTCAACGTCGTGAACAGGATGAACCAACGCCGACACCTTTGGGAACTGAACCACATTGCTCAGAGCAGACCCAAGAACTGCTGCAGATGCCCGCTCATGATACCACTGTATTCGATGCATCGCCAGATCGAACCAAAAGTCAACAGTTCACGAAGAACCGAGCACCAAACAAAAGAGGAAATCAAAGTGTGATTACCTTTGGCCAGCTAGGACTGCTGAGCCATTCTAGCGTCATAAAAGAAAAGAACGCATTGCAGAACCTATGGCGAGTGCATGTATCCGCAGAAGTCACGGACGTCTTCAGAACCTGGCACATGCAACGCCGTCAGCTTCCACGTCGTAACAATACGAGGGGAGCTCGATCCACTCAGCTCAACGAACCTCTCAGACCCGAACCACTCAGAAGCTATCCGAACCGTGGATGTAGCACCGATGTCCCCGTGATCAAGAGCAAGACCAGAACAGAGGCGCGACAATCAATTCCAGACAATATGCAGCGCTACACGAGGGGAGCGCGATCCGCTCAACTCAACGAACCCATCAGAACCGAACCACTTGGATGTTATCCGAAACATGGACACACTGATGAACTCTCCGTGATCAAGATGAATAATGGAATAATGGCGCAACAATTACTGCTAAGTAATACGCGCTACAAATTAAAGAACCTATGGGCTGGCGTGGATGATTTCTCCGTCGTGCACGCCACTATCAAGAGTGTTGTGAATGATGTTCAACACAGCGCAATGGTCATCAATCGTCAGCGACTGAAGAAACAAATGAGCCTTCATGAACGAAAATTGATCCAGCAACGAACGAGCCATCTATGCAAGCTCAAGATCAAGATAGAAGATCCAGTAACTTGGCACCTTCAAACATGCCGAGCACACGCCGCGAGATCCAGACTTCTCAGGATATACAAGTGCAAGTACCTGAGTTCAAAGAAGCAGCACTTTATTGGACCAGAAGCTCGCTGTCCTGAACGTGGAAAAGAAGAGCTACGCGGAAGCATCGCTGAGGGGAGAGATGTTACGGACAGGAGCTACATTCCCCGTGCGGCGTCAGTGGTGACTAACGCTGATTGGTCAACCGCTGACGCCCCCCGCTCCCCGTACGTCTCTCAGCCCCCGCGACCGCCCCTCTCCCGTTCGGTCTAACTGACCGCAGTGCCGGACGGGGGAATTGTATATAATCCGAGCCCCCAGTGATGAAAAATCACTTCCGCTCCAACCGTGAACCGATCAAGAACCCTGAACCTAAGAGTGTGAAGTCTCCAACATTTGTGAACCTAGAACCCCGAAGATCAAGAGCCAAGAACCACGAACCTTTGAAACTACAAGAACCAAGAACCCCTGACCCCGAACCATTGTAAACAGTGATCCGACCATGAATATACAGTCCACTAAATCGACGGAGGGTTTTTAATTTATTATGATTAATCCCTCCCCAACAAAGAGGACATATTGTATTTTTGTAATAAATAAACTTAAAACTACTGGGCCGACTTGAAAATTCTTCCAGGTTCTGCTACATAGTATGTAACACGTTTTCTTAACATAGTTTGATATTTCAGTAAAGTATTTTTTACAGTTTATTTAAATAGACTTTAATTTTTCAAAACCAAATTATTAAATAGTGCTCTCCACAGCACTGTGGTGTAACATCACAAAGTATCACAAATCTGGATTGAGAATTTCTTAGTAGGGACAAGGAACACAAATTTTTCATATCAGTGGACGCCCTGAGGTTTCAAATATAGACTATGAAACTCACAAATAACGTGACTTTCTAGTGGTAAACGAATTTTTAAAACTGGTTCAGTATATCCAGAGATTACTCCTACAATACCACAAATTTTACCTCTTCATAAAATTATTATAGATTAGTGTAGTAACACGTATGTTACGAGGGCCTACGAGTTCCATCTAACAAACTATAAATATACTAAACTATCTATATGTTATTATATAAACATTGTCTGTTATTTGCTGATAATAATTCTTCAATGTCATGATTACAGTTTTTCGTTTATGAGATACTGATTTGACTAAACCTAAAGATTCTATCTTTAGCTTTATTATTTAAACTCAGATTAAAGTAAACTATTTACATTTTATAATTAATTTAAATATTATAATGATATTAATTTCATAATGTTAGACTAAGCCGTAAAACTGTTTAATTAAAAAGTAGTTGTAAGATACAGAAACCATTTTGAATTGTAAAACTGTTTGAGTCATAGTCAGTAATTATTTTGTCGTCTGGTGGTCAGTCGAGCGCGATCTTTGTTGGTGATAATACACTTTGTTGGAACTATACGAAGATTTTCATTGCTGAATACACATTCCTGACGTCACGCTGCCCGTCTCAGTAATATTTCAGAAGTGGTATGCAAATGGACTCAATTCTCGGACCATACAATAAGGGACACGGAAAAAGAAGGCGAAGCCATACTGATGTATCGACCGACGAAGAAGTACCTACCCGACGAAAATTAACATTTTTTTTTACACCCTGAAGAAATATATTTGCCGAAGAAACGAAGAGTTAACCACCTGGAGGCCGATATTGTACCTAAATTTGACCCAGAGAAGAAAAATACGAACGTGATGGGCTGGTTTAATAAAATTTACCAGCTGGGTGATATGTATACATGGAAGGAAAGAGATCGCATTTTCGTCATGCAAGTTCATCTCCGCGGCGTTGCCGGTCACGAAGCCCGAGACTGCCGCCGCTGCGAAGTCTGCCTCCGCGTTGGCCACAAGGCTGCCACTTGCTGGTTTGCTGCCGGCGCTGCTGGGAGTACGGTGTCCGGAGAGGAGCACTCTGCGTAAACTCCACGAAACGTTACCCGGGTACGTAATGTTACATTTAACACATTCGATATTTTATCTGATTTGTATAAAGAACATATCTTTATTGACGGAGTGCTTACATTGACACAGGAAGTAAAGTTAATATTATAGCACTAGAAACAGCTACACATTTAAAAACTTAAAATCTTAACTTCAAATGTATTGATGAAAGGTTTTGGTAGTTTGCAAATCAATTCTTTGGACACGGTGCATATCCATGTAGATATAGACGACATATATATAAACAGTAATGCTGAAATAACCAATACAAATTGAAGACTTAAACATTGTAATAGGTCAACCAATTATAAATCATCCGAACTTGACATTAGCACAGTAGATAGATATAACAAGCAGTATAATAACTCTGCCGTATTTTTGAAATAAATACCTACAGCCGCGCGCTCCGTAAACATGTGATAGGGCTGCCCGCCTCCAGCATTTTAATTACATTTGTCAACTTTGTGTTTCCATTTAGTTATGTGATTGTAAATATACTTTTTTTTTAAAATAAACAAATAAAATAACTTAGTAAATTGTAGTAAAATAAGAAGTGATCAATAAAATGCGTGTTGTTCTTTGATTGGTAGATTTAAATAAGGCTGATACTAATCAATGATCTTGAAGGACCTTCATATATTTATTTTGGTGATGCCAACTAGGTATTACCGCCACACTAGGTGACCAAATAATAAAAAAGTGCGTCAAGTGCGTGTCGGGCCACGCGCAGAGTAGGGTTTCGTAGATTATGTTAGTACTTTAATCCCTTATGTAATGCACAAAAATACCGATAACGATACCCCCACACTATAGAATAGACGATAAAAAAAATCGATCCTGACTTGGCATGTAGGGAAGGAACTACAAAAAACAAATTGAGACTGACCGGGTTCGCTAGTAGTTTAATAAAAAAATCTGGATAGGTATATTAATATCAGCTGGCTCTTCACTCTTTTTATTCAAATACATTAAAGTATGAGCAACACATTAATGTTGTTAAATTCAAACAACTTCTTTACTTAACTTCTTTATTACATTAAAATACAGGTATACAAAACATACATGTCATAAGATTTAAATCTATGTATTACATAATAATCAAAGAAAACAACCTAAATGAAGAAGTTAATAAATAATTATTTAATATTTATTACCGTTCACGTCATTTACCTATTTACACAATTTTATCATTTAAGCATTTATTTATATATATATTTTTTAAAATGATGCCTTTAGAATACAAAGTATTAATCAAACTTTATAAAAATAATAACTTTTTTCCTAGTCGTCATAATTAAAAAATCCAATACACTGCGTTCGTCACCGCGGCACAGTCGCAACGGTCTTCACCCTACGATCACCCCACGTACGAGGTGCGTAGGTGTAGCTCGCGTTTCGACCTTTAGTATGAAGTCCAACTACTGGTTACACTGTGACATTAGTTACTAATTCCAAAATAGTCTACCCACGATTTAATAAATACCTGGCGTTATTCAAATGATTTCATAGGGAAGGTTCCTAAGTAATGATTTGGAACTACAGCCAGGTTATACTTGTTTAATTTGTGCATAAGCAAAAAAGTATACCTTTAACGCGGTCTATCATTTTCGATTTGGGTAAAGAATCTTATTTTATGTTGTGTGTATGAGTTTATTACAAAAACACCAATTTTGGCTTTTATGTATGACAAAATTCATAAGTACATCAATGCATGTCTGCAATGCTCCTATGCAAAGGGTAATTATGGTAAGCTAGAAAGCGCGTTACATCCTATAGAAAAACTACAAATCCGTATACACACTGTCCATGCCGATCATTTGGAGCCTTTTATCAAAACTCGTACTGATTTTACTTACATTATATTAGGGATGATGACAGTTTTTTAAATTGTATATAAATTAAGAGTATACTAATAGTAAAGCAATTTTGTAAAAGGAACAGGGTATCTGCGATCATTACTTTCGTAGTTACAGGGATTTAAAGGGTCAGATTTGCGGCGCTGCCGCGGATCCCTGGAAAACGCCCCATACAAAATGGCTCGAAATAATGACGTCATAGGCAATGTAATGATCGTTAGATTTGTATGTGTGTTCAAACAAAATTACTAATATCTTTGTTATTTGTGCGTTTATGCTTATAGTTCATATATTAAAAAATGTCACATTTAATGTAAGGAAGCTAAAACTGTATAAATTTTCATCTAATTACGATAAAATATTTTTAATAGTTTTTGAAATTTTATAATCTCATTTATTTTGCAAATATCCAGACAATCTTTGCTTTTTATGTATAAATTAGTTAACATTGACCCTATTTACCCGAATGTATCATAAAAATCAATATATTCAAACCTAGTCATCATCCCCTTTGTGGTCATAGATTCCTTTACAAAGTTTGTGTTTGCTAAACCTGTCCTAAAACCAAAATATTAGCTGTGTAGAAATCATCAATGGTTTTAAAGAAATACTAACAGTATTTGGAAATCCCTCTAGATTTTATAACTGATCGTGGCGTATCATTCACAAGTAGGTATTTTATGGAGTTCGTAACTGAAAAACAAATAAAACAAATGAACAAGTTGAAACAAACCAACCAACCAACAGAAAGTCAAAAGTACTAATGAACTAAATACTACAACAGAAAGCGAATGCATCTGGGATGAAAAATTAGCTGATGTCATTTGGGGTATTATTAATTCCCCACACGCAGTAACTGGATTTTAGTTTAATGTTTGTACATACTAATACTCTTTTAACTACCTACCCTACTACTACTAATAGTGAACACCCAAATTCAATTGATCAGCTAAAATATCGTACAGACAGCAAGCTAAACACTTATCGATTGCCACATGACTATTATGAAAATCGCTACGATAAATAAACATAAAAGTTGTAAGAAATACAAGGTAGGATTATAGGAATAAGAATAGGATTTAGTGTTGTGGAAAGGCTATCTAATGATCACAAAACGCGAGTTACTAAAAAGATAGGAAGTTAAATACATGAAACCTTATAATATCTAAGGCTAACTACTCTTTTACGATTATACTATTACGATTAATAGCATAAAAGGTATTAAACGATTTAAAAAATGTAATGCCATCGTTCCTAGAGATGCTTTTGCGACCAATGATATTAAATACTGTTAGATGTGTTACTAGCACATGAAAAATGAGGCGCTCAAAAGAGGAAATTTATAGTCAACTCAATGTTAGTTGTGGTCAACAACGAACGTTATTTAAAGAAATAATAACTAAATATCGTCTACAATGACTAGTTGTGTGTTCAGGAAGTGTAAAAACGATATATTCGTAAATATATAATGGAATTAAAGACAATATTGTGAATGTGTGCGCTCAGTGTTGTAGCCTATTATTCGGTTCTCTTTTACAGTAATTTTGTAGTGACGTAACCGATCTATAGTATAAAATTATTATTGTTTGCGGCCACATAAATCATCTGTCTCCGATAGCTCCTCCGCTACCGACAGCAAAGTTGAGTTACCGAGATAATCTCATTGGAAAGATAAGAGTAAATACTCAATAGATTGCAGTTCAATAATTCGTGTTAATAAAAACAGTGTTATTAATTTACAGTTACAAATAAAAACCTTTTAATACAATGTAAGCAATTGTTGATAAACTGAAAACTTACTTTTCAATCTAAATATCTAGTGAACTCTTACATACTGCTTAAAAAATACAAATATCAGACAAACAAATTAATCTGAAAGAAATAATAAATAGAATGCAACTTTAAAATAAAATATAAAGTAATAAAACGAGAACAGTCCACGTGTATAAAATATAACATCTATGTGAATAAAATACAATATCTGTGTGTCTACAATATCTGTGTGTCTACAATAACTGTGTGACGATGATAACTGTGTGACGATGATAACTGTGTGTCGACGATAACTGTGTGACATCGTGATCTGTGTGTCTTCGGTATCTGTGTGTTTACGATATCTGTGTGTCTACAGTGCAGTATCTGTGTGACTTAAAATTAAAATTAAAAAAAAATCTGTGTGACTATGATATAATATTTAGAAAACATAACTAAATCTGTGTGTTTACAGTGCAGTATCTGTGTGACTATGATATAATATTTAGAAAACATAACTAAATCTGTGTGTCTACAGTGCAGTATCTGTGTGACTATGATATAATATTTAGAAAACATAACTAAATCTGTGTGTCTACAGTGCAGTATCTGTGTGACTATGATATAATATTTAGAAAACATAACTAAATCTGTGTGACTCTAAAATATAATAGCAGCAGCACCTTAGACAAGACCATAAGACCTGCAACCTTAAAATATATTACCTAGGAAATGAAACTAATCTGTGACTTCTAAATAGAACATTTAATAACTAAGCTAGATCTAGGGATGAATAAAAATTAAAGTATAGCCAGGCTCTAACAAAAAATGTAACTTAGTCGGTGCATAATTTTGAAGATTCCAGTAGTAGCCACCTACAAAGTTTTTTTTTATATACAAAAGAACATTTACGGTTCTGTTTATTTTACGTTTTTCAGACGCAGAAGAACCCTGATGCGTTGCCAGATCGCCGTGGGACACGGCTAATGCAGGATGGCCGAGTGTTACGAGGGCCTACGAGTTCCATCTAACAAACTATAAATATACTAAACTATCTATATGTTATTATATAAACATTGTCTGTTATTTGCTGATAATAATTCTTCAATGTCATGATTACAGTTTTTCGTTTATGAGATACTGATTTGACTAAACCTAAAGATTCTATCTTTAGCTTTATTATTTAAACTCAGATTAAAGTAAACTATTTACATTTTATAATTAATTTAAATATTATAATGATATTAATTTCATAATGTTAGACTAAGCCGTAAAACTGTTTAATTAAAAAGTAGTTGTAAGATACAGAAACCATTTTGAATTGTAAAACTGTTTGAGTCATAGTCAGTAATTATTTTGTCGTCTGGTGGTCAGTCGAGCGCGATCTTTGTTGGTGATAATACACTTTGTTGGAACTATACGAAGATTTTCATTGCTGAATACACATTCCTGACGTCACGCTGCCCGTCTCAGTAATACGTAGGTCCCGTCCCCCGAGCAATACATGAATAATAATGGCCATATTACCCGCTGATAAAGCAGCTTTTCATTAATAAATTTTTTTTTTAAATCATTCCAGTGGTTTAGCTGTTAAAACGTAACAAAGAACTTACGACCACAAGAAAATCAACTATATTTTAGAAGATTTTCGTAAAATGGTTATAATGTTTATTAATGGTATCCAGGCGGGTTGACTTTTTTAAACAATTTTAATTAATTTACAGACATATTGACAAAAAATTCTCGTATACTGAAATCTTCATCCTAAATCATTATCTATTTATGAAAATTGTATGAAAATTTGTTTTGTTGTTTTCGAGTTTATCTCGAACAGACAGACGCGGCGTAGCACTTTGTTTTTAATTTGTCTATGACGAGTTAGCTTGACCGCGATCTCACGTGGTGTTAAGTGATCATGCAGTCTAGGAGGAAAGCAGACATACCCACACCTCTGACTTCTGCGTGACATTTTACCAAAAACTTTGTTTTATAGTATGTTTACCGAAGTATGGATGAACTCAGGAGTCGAACCTAAGACTTTGTGATCGTCAAGCGCAGAAGCTAAGCACTGCACCAGCGAGACAACAGTGTAAAGAGGTCACTAAACCGGTACATGACAGCTGACAATCAGCTGTTCTTACATAATTAATTTACTTATAAACTTGAACCTTATTCCCAAGCGTTAAAGTTCAATTTACATCAAACATTCTTAGCGTATGTTTGAATGTGTTTAATTTTCAATTTTATATTCTAATAGATAGGGTTGATTTTGGTTTACCGTGTCTAGTTGCCAGGCAACAGGCTGTGACAACATCTGCTGTGAAGTCTAAAATAAAAAACAAATGCTTGGCTCAATTCGATTGACATTTCGTGTTTCGCTGCAGTGCTGCAGGTTTGTGAGGAATTTGTTAAATGGCGACAGCCTGCGACGGCTAGATGTTCCTCATTGACATACACACACTGTAGGTAAACCGGTTGTGCTGAAATCCCATTGAGGAGACGGACTTTGTTGCAAGACGGAGGTCCTGGTTTCGATCCCCAGATGATTTTTTGGATTAGATCAGGTCTGACTGGTGGCTTCCGCCGTGGCTAGTTACCACCCTACCGGCAAAGACGTACCGCCAAGCGATTTAGCGTTCCGGTACGATGTCGTGTAGAAACCGAAAGGTGTGTGGATTTTCATCTTCCACCGAACAAATTAGCCCGCTTCCATCTCAGATTGCATCATCACTTACCACCAGGTGAGATTGTAGTCAAGGGTTAACTTGTAAAGAATAAAAAAAAAACGGAGGTAGCTTTCAATAGGAAAAACCCCCCAATTTTTAAACATTCTTGATCGGTGCTGCGCTCCTATTGGTGTTAGTGTGATAATATATGGCCTATAGACTTCCTCGATAAATGGACTATCTAACACTGAAAGAATTTTTAAAATCGGACCAGTAGTTCCTGAGATTAGCGCGTCCAATCAAACAAACAAATATTTCAGCTTTATAATATTAAGTATAGATTGTAGATGTTGTTGAAAATGAATGATGTCAATCAATGAATGAGATGTCATTGTCAAATATTTTTGTCATAGTTTTGTTATCAAACTGACAGTTTTCATAGGAATTTGAATATGTCTGTCAATCCGCATTGGGCCAGCGTGGTGGACAACTGGCCTAATCCCGAGACTCGAGCTCAGCAGTGAGCCGAATATGGGTTGATAATAATGATGAATAATGTCCTATTTTGAATAAATGTGTCAAGTTATTGTCAAATCCTTATTACAATTGGATACGAATTATTGCCTACCCGTATCAAGTAATGTAACTGATTATCTTCTCGATAATTGTCCTAATTTCTGGCCGATTTTCATCTTAGCAATATAAATTGGGCCCGAGATTGTGTGCAGACTGGGTTTCTCCTTTCAAGAGCTAACTGCTCCTATGTACGGAATTTATTTCTTTTGTCAACCAAATCAGCTGACTGCACCATATGATTGCCACAGCAGAAAGAGCCTTTCATACTTTTACCATTTTGCATGGCATCAGCTGATTGCGTCAAAAAAAATAACAACAAAAACTTCTTTGCACAAACTCTTTTCAATTGCACAAAAGAATGTTTGAAAAATTAAAATGGAAAATGACCTCTATTTCGTTGGCAATACAGTTGAATTTCAGTCTTCGTTTGGTACTTGCCTTTTATATGGCGAAAAACACGTGCGTTTTGTAAAAAAAAAAAAAAGAATGACAGGTAGTTGGCACAGCTGATCGTCAGCTGTTCGGGGACACATACCGTCATGTTATGTACTAACTACACGTTTTTTTTTTCAATTGTAATTGAACTTTATTCCTAATAGGAATAGAGTCTAAAGTTGTATGGATAAAGAAATGACATAGCATGTTATAAAATTAAATGATTTTAAACAATTCCAAATTCAAATTTTCGAATTAGTGACAGTAGGTTTATATGTTTAGAGGAATTTGTACTTTATTTCTTTCTAATAAGGATTGGTTTGCAAAAGTTTGAATCAAGGAATAGATACTGAAGTTTTCGAATGCGAAATATCTAACAAAATGGATCCAATAGAAATCCAGTTTAAGTTTTAGAACGTAAGTTACAATTTTGTATGTCGTTCTATTTTCTTTTTTCTTGAAGATTTACAGGCAAAGATCTGAAGCGATAGATCCATGGGAACAGTTTTTTTTCTACACATTAAGTATTTTTTTCTGTGGGCCTTTGTACAAGAGATTTATTTTAGTGTCAAGTTGACAATGTCGAATGTCGAATGCACCAGACACAGAATTTTGAAAATGTGAAAAAATTCTATCAGGGCATCGAACGTAGGACTTCTCGCCCAAAATCCAAGTCCCACTACTCCAGAGTCAAATCAAATTAATTTAGTTTCAGGTATATTTCTATACCAGTACTCTGGAAAATTAAAATCTGTCAGTGAGTAGTGACTCTACCAATGGTAGCTGATTTTACTGATTTGCCTAGAAACTATTGATGCTATTTAACCGACTTCAAAAAGGAGGAGGTTCTCAATTCGGTCGGTATTTTTTTTTTTTTTTTTTTTATGTATGTACACCGATTACTCAAAGACGCCTGGACCGATTTCAAAAATTCTGTTTTTGTTTGAAACGGTATAGTCCCCATTTGGTCCCATTGCCATCATGTCAAGATCTGATGATGGAATCCTGGAGAAATTGAGGGGAACTTTCTAAAATTATATGGGTGTCTAGTGTGTTCGTAAACTTTTCCATTAAGTACTTTTAAGCACTACAATTTCATGAAGGTTTAAAATCGATCTGATGATGGAGCCATAAAACTGACGAGGGAACTCCTCGGCGATTTGCAGCAGTTACCTTGTGTTTGGGCTTGATTAATTTGTATTAATGAGAACTTTCCACATAGATAGGTTGTGACTGTCATTTAGGGGTTTGGTGATGAAGACCAAGGACAATTAAGGGAACTCCTTAACAGTTTACAGAAACTACCTTGTGTTTGGCCTTGATTAATTCGTATTGCTGAGAACTTTCTACCTAGATGAGCTGTGTCTGTTATTAGGGGTCTGATGATGAAGACCAAGGTCAATTAATGGAACCCCTTAACGGTTTACGGTAGCTACCTTGTGCTTGGGCTTGATTAATTTGTATTGCTGAGAATTTTGTACCAAGATGGGTTGTGACTGTCACTAGAAGTCTGATGTATTCGTTTGAGATGAAATTTGACACTAAAAATGGAAAAATAATAAAAATTTTAATAAAAAAAAAATACAACCGACTTCAAAACCTAAAAACGTACCCACTAAACTAAAAAGCGAAAAATAACATCATAATATGTTCTACCTGCTGATCAGTGTGAAGGCGGTGCTAAGCCGGTGATGTATTAATTCAAGCCATGTTATAGATTTAGATTTTGCAGACAGTGTTGTTTCATGTGGTCCTGTCAGAAATGGCTTAAATTAAGACAACACCGGCTTAGCACCGACTTCACACTGATCAGTGGTGTGGAAATAGGTGAACTTTGGAGACAAAGGATCTCGTGAACTGACCTTGTGAAGCAGCAAATCTCACAGGGCTGCTACGCGCCTTCGACAGCTCATAGAAGCCCACCAATGCACTCACAACACATATTATAGTTTATAATAATCACTGATTTAGAAAGCGCGCGAGCCAATTTATGCGTAGTTATCAAGCGGCGTACATTGATTGACTCGCGCGCTTTCTAAATCAGTGATTATTATAAACTATAATATGTGTTGTGAGTGCATTGGTGGGCTTCTATGAGCTGTCGAAGGCGCGTAGCAGCCCTGTGAGATTTGCTGCTTCACAAGGTCAGTTCACGAGATCCTTTGTCTCCAAAGTTCACCTATTTCCACACCATATTTTTTGGTCCTTCGAGCCGGATATGGTGCGGAAATAGGTGAACTTTGGAGACAAAGGATCTCGTGAACTGACCTTGTGAAGCAGCAAATCTCACAGGGCTGCTAGGCGCCTTCGACAGCTCATAGAAGCCCACCAATGCACAACACAACACATATTATAGTTTTTAATAATCACTGATTTAGAAAGCGCGCGAGCCAATTTATGCGTAGTTATCAGGCGGCGAACATTGATTGACTAATTTGATCGAAGCGTCTGGCGTTGCGGGTTGCAATTGTCTCCCTCTCACGAGAATAAGGAAATGGAAAAGGTAGGAGAAGAAGGGAGACAAGTATATATCTGTAATGTGTGTGTATGGCGTTAACATTTATCCCCCGGGCTGAGGCAAAGCCTTCAGGAAAATAAAAGTTTGCGATGATGCGATAGCGTATAAATAATATAATAAAGTTGTAAGAAAAGACTAACTATAAATTAAAAATAAACATTAAATAATTAGGTTAAAGCGTTAATATTAAAGTGCGAATATTATTGAAGAGGTAGAGGGCAAAGCCTTACTACAGCTCTCGTATAGTAACCAGTTCTGGTCTTAACTCTAGCGGCTCTTACGATACCGTCTCTACCGGGATAGAGCTCCTCTACTATAGCTAGAGGCCAACTAAGAGGCGGTGAGTTATCGTCTCGTATAATGACAATGCATCCTACTTTAATCGGATTTGATGGAGTGTTCCATTTTTGTCTACTTTGAAGCGAAGTTAGGTATTCACGGTTCCATCTGTCCCAATATGATTGGACCAGTTTTGACAACAACTGATAGCGAGTAAGCCTGTTCTGAGGTACGTCCGTAAGGTCCTCAGCCGGTAAGTATTTAAGTGGTGTTATATTCAAAAAATGCGATGGTGTTAGAGCAATGAGATCGGAAGGATCTGAACTTAATACACAGAGCGGGCGACTGTTCATTATTCCTTCAATTTGAATAAGGACAGTGTTAAGCTCTTCGTATGTCAAAATTTGATTTCCAATGACCCTAAATAGATGGGTTTTAACAGATTTAATGTTACTCTCCCATATTCCACCGAAATGCGGAGCGTAAGGTGGGTTTCTTTGGAATTGTATGCGTAAATCTGCTAAATGTTGGTCTAAAAATTTATCCTTTGACAAAAGCTCGTGAATTTCCTTCAGACATCTATCCGCTTTAACAAAAGCGCCTCCCGAGTCGCTTCTTATTAAAGAAATAGGGCCTTTTCTAGAAATAAATCTTTTAAAAGCGTTTAAAAATGACTCTGTACTTAAATCGCTCACTAGCTCTAGATGTAGAGCTTTTGTAGTTAAGCAAACAAATAGGCACAGGTAAGCTTTTATGCTTTTTACACCGCGGCGGCGATAAGGCGTTATGTAGAGGGGCCCTGCGAAATCAACGCCCGAGAAAACGAAGCTTTTTACTTCGCTTACGCGATAGGGGGGCAGATCGCCCATTACAGGGAAGGTATTTTTTGGCTTAAGCTTGAAACAACGATTACAGCTTTGTACTCGTTGGCGTACCATGTTACGAGCGGCGATAACCCAATAATTTTGGCGTAATAGAGCAAGCAATAGAGCAGGCCCTGCGTGTGTATTCTGCCTATGAAAATAATCTACGAGCAAGTGCACTATGCGATCTTTAGACGGAAGGACGACTGGGTGCATCTGCGAATATCCCAATTGTGACTGAGACAGTCGGCCTCCAACACGTATAATTTTATTTGAATCTAGGAACGCATTGAGCTTTCGCAAAGCTGGGCTTTTAATATTTAAACAATGCCTTTTTTGTATAGCTCGTAAAATGTAATTTTCAGCAATTTCTAAATCAGCGACAGTAATATTGCCTTGCGATTTTAAAGTTTTAGTAAAGCGAAGCACATACACCCAAGAGTGTATGAATTTATTCCAATTTGACATGCGCATCGCGGAGTTATAATATAAATCGGTACTTTCATTATCTGTACAGACTTTAGCGGTTAAAGAAATAAGCGTTTTATGTTCAGGTAGTTCATCGATAGCGTGAGAATGACATTCATTGATTGGCCATTCTTTGAAAGGAAGCGTGGCCCACGGAGGTCCGTGAAACCAAAGCGTATTATTTATAAACTTAGCGGGTAAAATAGGGCGTGATATTATATCGGCGGGATTTTCTTTACCAGAAATATGGAACCAGTTTTCAGCTGGAAGATTAGCGTTTATAGCGGCGATTCTATTTGCAACAAAGGTTTGAAACCTATGTGCAGGCGAGCGGACCCACGAAAGTGCGATCGTGGAGTCAGAAAAAGCGTATATTTTATTTATTGTTACGCGTTCACTTATTGAGTCTTTTACAGCGACAATTAAATTCGATAATAAAAGATTAGCGCAAAGTTCGAGTCGCGGTAAAGACACATTGCCTTTAGGGGAAGCTACTCTAGACCGCGAACAGAGTAATGTGATTTGACCGTCACCTGATTCACTAGAGCTTACGCGCAGGTAAATTACAGCTCCGTAACACTTTTCACTAGCATCTGCAAACCCTATAAGCGAAATATTGTTTGTGGTTTGAAAAATACCTATATGTCGCGGAATCTGCAACCTTTCTAACAAATGTAGCTCGCGTTGTAACTGAAACCATTGGTCACTTATACTAGTAGAAACTTCTTCGTCCCAGTGTAGATTTTGTTTCCAGCATTCTTGCACTAATAATTTTAATAAGGCGGTTACAGGACCCAATAAAGAAAGCGGATCGAAAAGGCGGGCGGTGACGGACAGAATAATGCGTTTGGTGCACTTATATTCCGTAGGTACATTTACTTTAAACGTAAAAACATCATCGTTAGGCTCCCATTGTAAGCCAACTATTTTTGTACTAGCGGTTATTGAGTGTTCATCAAACTGAACGATGTTAGGCGAGCGTAATTCAGGCGGAATTTCTTGAAGTAAGCGAGTATTATTTGATATCCATTTTGTTAATTTAAAACCACCAGCGTTGAACAGATTAACGAGCTCATAGTAAAGGTTCGTAGCATCTTCTAAAGAAGGGACGGAGGAGACGAAATCGTCCATATAGAAATGCCGTCCAGCTGCCCAAGCGCCTGCTGGATATCGTGAGCGTTCATCGTTAGCTAGTTCTTTAATCACACGCATCGCGAGGTATGGTGACGCTGACAGACCGAAAGATACACAATTAAATTCATACGTATCAATAGGATCATTTGAATCGAACCTATACAGAATACGCTGATAACGATGATCTTCTGGTTTAAGTTTAATTCTAAAATACATTTTTTCCACGTCAGCACTTAAAGCGACAGAATATAAGCGTAGATTAAGTAGTAGATCAAAAATATTACTTTGTAGATTTGGACCTGTATATAACAAATCGTTAAGCGATTTTCCTGAAGTGGTTTTACATGAGGCGTTCAAAACAATACGCGTTTTGGAGGTTTGCTTGTCAGGCCGACAGACAGCACGATGCGGAATATAATAAGAATTAATATTGCGTGAGGATTGGCTAACTTTATTAAGATAACCTTCATCTATGTAAGATTTAAGGGTCGCGTTGTAATCGGAGCGTAGCGATGGATTATTATTAAATTGTTTTTCTAAGCGTAATAAACAGCGTTTGGCAATTGCAAATGAATCACCAAGTAATTTGGTATCATATTTGAAAGGAAGGGAGACAATATAACGACCTGAGGATATATCGCGCGAAATATTATCTGAAAAAATGCGTTCGCAAGCGGAATCATCCTGACTTACATGTATCTTAGTAGGTACTGAGTCCAGTTCCCAAAAGCGTTGCGTTAATTTATCTAAATTCGATTCAGTATTTTCAGAGAAAATATGAAAAGATTTTTCTTTTGAATGCGAGGGCGTTAAGTAGCTTGCTTTTCCCATTAAAATGTAGCCGAGTGTAGTTTGAATAGCGGCCACGGACGAATCAGGGTGTGCTACCTTATTATTTTCTAAAATAAATGGAAATAATTCATTTCCGATAAGGCAATCAATATCAGCGGGCGAATAAAATTCCTCATCAGCGAGAGGTAATCCTTTTATATGATGTAAATTATTTAAATCAATAATATCATTTGGAATATTTCGCGAAATTGAATCCATAACGCAAGCTTTTATAGAATATTTACATCTATTTTGTAAGCGAGATTCAAACGTTAAAAATGCGTGTCCCTGTGCGTTCACTTGATTGTCACCTAAAGCGTGTAGTGTCGTATTAGACTTATTAATTTTTAAGTTTAATCGATTACAAAGCGATTTAGTTACTATATGACACGAACTACCGGTGTCTAACAGCACTCGCATCTTAAAACGTTCACCAGCATTGTTGTAAACATATACTACTGCAGTCGGAAGTAACACTGTCGTATCTTTCGTCTGTATTTTTAAAGAATGAAGTGACGCGTCACTCCCGGCGGCGGCCGGCGGGCGACTGAAGTTGGTAGGCACATTCCGCGCGAGCGCCGGCGACTCGGTCGATCCCACGTCACGTCGAGTGCTATCGCACTCGGTCAGCGGTTGCGCGTGCGCGGGCTGCGGGGGGGCAACATTTTTACAAAGGAGCGTTGACACTTGCGCGTGGCTATGTTTCACGGGTTCGATTCCCGAATGCAATTTCGAATGGTGTGCAGCCCCACAGAAGCATCTTATCTTACTTCTGCAATTTTCTAGTACATGAAATCCACTTAAACAATTAATACATAATTTGTTAGACCGAACAAATTGTATCTTAGATTTTGGATCGCGTTCATTGAATTTATTACATCTGAAAAGATGATGATCCTGTTCGCAGTCAGGACATCTTTGAGTTTGAAATTGCCTATTATGATCAGACGTACTAGGTTTATTATAATCTACGTGAAGCGAGCGAGCGTGCGGCGTTCGGTTTATTTGTTTTGCATTTACCTTCCAATTTTGTTTCGAAGTCTGCGGCGATGAGTTGCGTAATGTGTATATTTTGTTTTGTTCTTTGACAAATTCTACTAAAGACGCGAAAGATGGTATTTTCTCACTACGATGCGTTTGCTCAAATAGCATTACAGTTTCCTTGTCTAACTTATTCAAACCTATATGTAAAAATATAAAGTCCGTTAAGTCAGAAATACCTAATAATGATAATGCGGCTTGTGCAGAACAAAATTGCTCAATAAATAATTCTAATGAGTTTTGCGTTAGCGTATGAGTACTTTTAAAATTCAATATCTGTTCTAAATACATTGATCCTAGCGTTCTTTTGTCTTCATATTTTTCGATAAGCGAATTCCAAATTAATTCATAGTTACTGGCTACCGGCTGTATCCCAGAACAAACTAACAATGCTTTTCCTGATAATTTGCCTAATAAATATTGTATTTTTTCGGCGTTGCATAAGTTTTCGTTGTTGTGTATAAGCGTTTTAAAGTTTTCATAAAAAGCAGACCAATGCGTTGGATTTCCGTCAAAACCCCTTAGCTCCAAAGCAGGCAGTTTTTTGAGGAGATCTAAATTGTGCGTTTTATTTCGTGCCAATTTAGCTAATATATCTGATTCAACACTTTTAATGTGACAGAATAGTTCGTCAAAAGAAGTTAAAGTATCAAAATTAATAAGCGATTTAGGGTTGGCTTTTAAGTTAGATATATTCAGTTGATCTGTAACCGACACGTAATCATTTCTTAAATTGTCTAAACATTTAAGTCTAATTAAAAAGTTTTTGATGGTTACGTCATCTTTTAAATTTTGCGACAAATCGTACAGGGTTTGTATATGCTTATAAAAGCTTTGTTGCTTCGCTTGAAGCAAGCGTATTTCTAACTGCAAATCTTCTTTCTCGGCCATTGTTAGAATTTAAAAGAAAATGGCGTCGTGGCGTTAGCGGCGTGTGGCGTGTGTGTAGCGTGTAAATGTATGTAAAAGTATGTAAAATATAGCGGATTAGGCGTAGAAATGAAAGAAATAAATAAATAGCGGGAATAGAAAGTATATCCAGGGAGAAGGACCAAAAAATATGGTGTGGAAATAGGTGAACTTTGGAGACAAAGGATCTCGTGAACTGACCTTGTGAAGCAGCAAATCTCACAGGGCTGCTAGGCGCCTTCGACAGCTCATAGAAGCCCACCAATGCACAACACAACACATATTATAGTTTTTAATAATCACTGATTTAGAAAGCGCGCGAGCCAATTTATGCGTAGTTATCAGGCGGCGAACATTGATTGACTAATTTGATCGAAGCGTCTGGCGTTGCGGGTTGCAATTGTCTCCCTCTCACGAGAATAAGGAAATGGAAAAGGTAGGAGAAGAAGGGAGACAAGTATATATCTGTAATGTGTGTGTATGGCGTTAACAATCAGCAGGTAGAACATATTATGATGTTATTTTTCGCTTTTTAGTTTAGTGGGTACGTTTTTAGGTTTTGAAGTCGGTTGTATTTTTTTTATTAAAATTTATATCTAAAATTTATATTATTATACGAAACCCTTTACTCGGGACCATTCAAATGTTTGACAATAATCTCCGAATCTACTGGACCAATTAAGTTGAAATTTGGTACATTTATCGATTCCTGTGACTCAAACGCAGAGGTGTACCGTGAATAGAATATGGAGGGCACTTATTATGGGCAAAGGGAAAACTTGATAAAAACTTTGCAAACTGCATCGTGTGGTGATGAACTGCATCAAATGAAAGAGATTGATGAGAGGTTCTGTAGTGTATTTTTTTGTAATTATGAAAAATAAATTGTTTTCAAGTTTTTTCAAAATTTTGAGAATTAGCATTCAACTTGAAGACAGCTTATACAGACAGTAGATGGCTTTCTATCTAAAGGTTTCTGGCAAGATGGACTACGGTTAACCCCCCTCCCCCCTCCTAATCTTCGAGACTACCAAACCAAAAATATTGGAAAAATACAGAAATTAGCTATATAATTTTTTTTTGGAATTTTGATATAATTCTACTTATACATTAAAGAAAAACTTGTACAAGTCCAACCTATAACTAACATGGTAAATCATTATTATCAATAATCTGTGCGTATCTACTTACATAAATTATTATAAAACCTGTTTCATCAAAACCAATGTTTACTTTTTTAAAGTGTACCTACCTTTATATAACAATAATTTAGATATAACGACAAAATGAGCCCAAATATTTTATAATTACTATTTTGGGTCAGATTAAAAAAAATATGATTGATTAACACAGTTCGGAACCCTCTTGACGCGAATTCATCTCCCACTTGTCCAGCTTTGAACATGTTTTTGCGATTGACTACAATTATGCTCGATGGAAAGTGATGATGAGGTATAAGATGAAGCGCGCTTGCCTAGAAGATGCCTATTGACTCTTGCCATGAGGATGCTATTATACGTATCTGGGAACATAAACGCCGGAAGGGTATTCCAAATTTAGTTTAGGTATTCCAAATTTAGTTTAGGTTAATTTTAGAGTTGGAAGTCGGTTGAATTTTTTTTTATTAAAATTTTTTTATACTTCTATACTAATATTATAAAGAGGAAACATTGAATAGGCTCTGAAACTACTGAACCGATTTGAAAAATTCTTTAATTGTTGGGAAGCAACACTATCCCCGAGTGCTATAGGCTATATTTTATCCTCGTAATCCCACGGGAATGGGAACTACGCAGGTGAACCGCAGGTCAGCGAATACGCTTATCATCATCATTATCAACCCATATTCGGCTCTCTGCTGAGCACAAGTCTCCTCTCTGGCCCAATGCGGATTGGCAGACTTCACACACAAAGAATTAAGAAGATTCACAGGTATTCCTCACAATGTTTTTCCTCCATTTGAAACACGTGATATTTAATTTCTTAAAATGCACAAAACTGAAAAGTTGGAGGTGCATGTCCCGGACCGGATGCAAATCTTTACCCTCCTGGAATCGGAGGCAGAGGTCATATCCACTGGGCTATCACGGCTTTACATGTATATCATCAGGTGGAGCTATTTCTGTCTTTCCAAGTAAGAATAGACTAAATAAAAAGTTAGCCTTTATCTATGGAGCCAGCTTTCTAATTGCCCCAGACAATTATGCGTTTGCGAATTTTTTCCCCTTCTAACCTTTGGGAGAGAATAAAAATAGACGCGTCGAAATCGAACTTGCGACCTTTTCGCGGCAGGTGGCGGGCCAGGTGCTTCCATTACTTAATTCGTTGTATAACGGGGGAGGGAAAGTCGTAGTATGCGCCATTACCTAGATACCTAGTAAACCTAGTAATAGGGCACTGAATCTGACATTACTTCAAGTAACTTTTAGCACCGTGGTTTTACTCGCATAGTTCCCGTTTCTATAGAAATACGGCGATAAAATATAGCCAATGTTATATGTGCCATAAATATATGTTATGGCGCTCATACACGCCAGCGTGCAGGTAAACACGGCAGTAGAGCGCTTCAGTGGGTGACGTGCGTGTGGTACAGCGAAGTGCACGGGGCGGCGCCGCGCCTGCACTGCTCCACCACCAACCGCACCGTGGCGCCGCTGCTCACCGTCACCGACTCGCTCATACACGCCAGCGTGCAGGTAAACACGGCAGTAGAGCGCTTCAGTGGGTGACGTGCGTGTGGTACAGCGAAGTGCACGGGGCGGCGCCGCGCCTGCACTGCTCCACCACCAACCGCACCGTGGCGCCGCTGCTCACCGTCACCGACTCGCTCATACACGCCAGCGTGCAGGTAAACACGGCAGTAGAGCGCTTCAGTGGGTGACGTGCGTGTGGTACAGCGAAGTGCACGGAGCGGCGCCGCGCCTGCACTGCTCCACCACCAACCGCACCGTGGCGCCGCTGCTCACCGTCACCGACTCGCTCATACACGCCAGCGTGCAGGTAAACACGGCAGTAGAGCGCTTCAGTGGGTGACGTGCGTGTGGTACAGCGAAGTGCACGGGGCGGCGCCGCGCCTGCACTGCTCCACCACCAACCGCACCGTGGCGCCGCTGCTCACCGTCACCGACTCGCTCATACACGCCAGCGTGCAGGTAAACACGGCAGTAGAGCGCTTCAGTGGGTGACGTGCGTGTGGTACAGCGAAGTGCACGGGGCGGCGCCGCGCCTGCACTGCTCCACCACCAACCGCACCGTGGCGCCGCTGCTCACCGTCACCGACTCGCTCATACACGCCAGCGTGCAGGTAAACACGGCAGTAGAGCGCTTCAGTGGGTGACGTGCGTGTGGTACAGCGAAGTGCACGGGGCGGCGCCGCGCCTGCACTGCTTCACCACCAACCGCACCGTGGCGCCGCTGCTCACCGTCACCGACTCGCTCATACACGCCAGCGTGCAGGTAAACACGGCAGTAGAGCGCTTCAGTGGGTGACGTGCGTGTGGTACAGCGAAGTGCACGGGGCGGCGCCGCGCCTGCACTGCTCCACCACCAACCGCACCGTGGCGCCGCTGCTCACCGTCACCGACTCGCTCATACACGCCAGCGTGCAGGTAAACACGGCAGTAGAGCGCTTCAGTGGGTGACGTGCGTGTGGTACAGCGAAGTGCACGGGGCGGCGCCGCGCCTGCACTGCTCCACCACCAACCGCACCGTGGCGCCGCTGCTCACCGTCACCGACTCGCTCATACACGCCAGCGTGCAGGTAAACACGGCAGTAGAGCGCTTCAGTGGGTGACGTGCGTGTGGTACAGCGAAGTGCACGGGGCGGCGCCGCGCCTGCACTGCTCCACCACCAACCGCACCGTGGCGCCGCTGCTCACCGTCACCGACTCGCTCATACACGCCAGCGTGCAGGTAAACACGGCAGTAGAGCGCTTCAGTGGGTGACGTGCGTGTGGTACAGCGAAGTGCACGGGGCGGCGCCGCGCCTGCACTGCTCCACCACCAACCGCACCGTGGCGCCGCTGCTCACCGTCACCGACTCGCTCATACACGCCAGCGTGCAGGTAAACACGGCAATAACCAACTGAGTCCTCGTTCACGTGGTACAGGGAGGAGGGAGGGGAGTAAGAAATAAAGAAGGAAAAGACGCGGGGACTCGTCGAACCAGTTTTATTTTAGATGATATTATGATCTTTTTTATATGCTGTAATCTTGTAATACATAAGAGGTTTACTTAGCAAGCAATGGGAAATAATATCCAAAAACGGTTTACAAGGACAAAGATATTATAAAATTTTATGCAGTTCATTCAGAATACATAATTGTTAGAAAATTAAATAAGAAGGCATTTGTATTAACGGATATGCTACATTATATGTTACAATCTGGTTATAACTGTAGTGTTGTCAATATACGTAGGTACCATGACGTATAATGACGAGTAATTCTTTGTTCTTAAAATTAAACTAAAATATACGAAACTAAACTAAAATAAATAAATAGATTTAAAAACGTATATTGACATAATTCATAAATGAAGTTATGTCAATATCCGTATAGATAAAAGATTGATGTTTGACTATATTTTGTTCTTGTTGTTTATTCCGTTGGAAAGGTATAAAAACGTGGCTTCATGGATGAGGCGAGCTCAGTTTTTGTGATTATAATCGAAGAGTTGTGTTATTAAAGTGGTGTGTTTGTGAACCTCGAGTTTCTTTTCTCTCCACCCCTAATATCAGAAGTGGGATATGCTGAACGCTGTAAATTGACCGCAGGTGACATCTGGTTTTTATATTTGTATATTTGTGAAATGGCTTTCATTTAATTTTTTTTTTTTAAATTCGTGACTTATTTATTATTTACGTTAGAATACAATTTCTAGGAGTGGTTTACCAACAAAAGTGTTGTTAGTTTAACGATTTGGTTTTTATACTTACCCACACCTTTTTATAACTGTGTCTCTTATCTTATTATAAATGTGTACTTAATAATATTGGATTAAATCTGTTACGCTTGATAATTAATTTTTGTAATCGTAATCAATAATCAACAAAACAGTATGACCTGAAATGATTCTTTATTCGATGAATACTTTTTCTGCCCTCCACAATTTCTATTTTTAGCTTTAAAAATTGAGGCACTCGGCAAACCAAACAAAGTTGGACTAACAACTCAACGCGCAAGCGAGGATGTAGCTCCGTCCAGCCGGGCGCTCTGCTGGCGCCGCAGCCGAGAGCTCAACAGGAGCCTAGCCGGCGTCGCAGCCGGCGTCGCTGCCGTGCATTCAGCCGGCGTCAAAAGCCGGGCGTTCAGCCGGCGTCAAAGCCGGGCGTTCAGCCGGCGTCGAAGCCAGGAGTCGAAGCCGGGCGTTCAGCCGGCGTCGAAGCCGGGCGTTCAGCCGGCGTGCAGCCGGCGACACAGCCAGGCGTTCGGCCGGCGTCGAAGCCGGGCGTTCAGCCGGCGTCAACAAATAAGTCGTAAAATCGAAATGCGGATATATATAAAGTAAATGAGTGTGCTAATATACAGGGTCACTGGAAACTTATAGCGACCCCTTTAAGGGACGATAGTAGAAATCATTAGCTATCAAATTGAATTAGATTATATGGAGCAAAAAAAAATAACCGAATTAATTACTCTACTTCAAACAGGATATTTAAAAATGAAACTTACGTATTTATCCCATGACTAAATGCAAGTTTATTTTAAAAAATACCTAGCAACTTTATCTGCATAGCAGTTCAAAAACAAGTGTGGCTTATTAGCTATCCAACGAGATATTAAAAATTAATTATGTTGAAAAACATGACTGAGTATGGATATAATCGGGAATAAGTGAAAAATCGTACCTTTTAAAACATGGTGATTTTTAGCTTTTTTTTTTTTTTAGGACTCAATAATTTAATTTTATTTATTTCTACTCTATATTATATTTCTCACTGACAACTACTAATAATTTATTTAACACACTATATATATGTATATATATGTATATATATAAATATAATTATTTATTATGTTCTTATTATTAATTATCAATTAGTAACACTTCTTCTTGTTGTTTCCGCCCGCGTCACCACATGGCTCCACGGAAGACCAGCGCTGCGCTGGTGCATCCATCACTAGCGTAGCACATGCTGAGTGGAGACCATTTTGGTACCACACACATCATTTTTTTGGATTTAATTTAATCATTAGTTTAATATCTTTAAATTATTAGTTTACTATATTTTTAAAATTTCTGTCTTTTGTTTTAGGTATTTGTTGTCTTTTGTGTATTATGTGTGTGTGTGTCCAAATAAAATAATTTTCTTTCTTTCTTTCTTTCTTTCTTTATTTCTTTCTTTCTATATAAAATCTAAATATCTGAAATAACTTATATAAAATCGTTTTGGATAAACCGGGCAAAGATGTACCGATTTAAAAAAAAAAAAGAAAATAAAAAACGAGTGTTTTTCCTTCATGTTGGTAATAATCACTACTTCAAAGAGAATTTAGTGGTTGTTTTTGATGTTATTTGTTTGCTAACACCAAAATACATAATAATAAAAAAAAAAAATACAGCAATTATTAAATTTGTAAATACAGAGGGACAACTTTTACATCCAAGATTTTGAAACCTTCACCAAATAACATTTTATCCACTAATCACTCTGTAGAGAATTTAGTAAAAAAAAAAAAAACTAAAAAGCAGGAAACTAATGCCAGCTTATTAAGGGCTGGGTAAAATAACTAAATTATGAGAAATGATAATCTTCATCTAGTATACCAAGGTCAAATATAATTATATTTCCTTGCATCCTTGTTCATATATGATAATTAAACAAAGGTAGGTAGTGTCCTTATTTGGTTGGTAACTTCGCGCACTATTTTTAAAGAAAATTAAAATAGGAAGTCAAAAAAGTACTTCTTATTACTCGTAATGCCACCTCAGACCTCCATCTTGGATATCTCTCATTCCTTTTTTGTGCGCGGTAACTATCGCACGCGTCTCTTACAAAAAAAAAAAAAAAGAAAGAAAGAAGTTTTTTTCGTTAATATAGTTTATTTTCATATGCCTTCAAAGGTAAAGTGTAAAATCAGTGATCAGTGATCAGTGAAGATTCGAAAAATATCGGAAGAGAAAATATCTTCGTTAGATTTTTTATAGTCCGACAAAGAAAGTTAGTGAAGTGTTTGTAGATGATATTTCAGTCCCAGTGAATAAAAATATAGTGAAGTGTTTCATTGCAGGAAATAATTGTAGATTAACGAATTAATCATAATATTTCACTTTTTTCATAGTATTCCAAAATATCCGATGTATCCGGGTTGACTGCGAGTTTTCAAGGATAACGGATGGAATATTTGTTAACTGATATTAAGGAGGTATCCGGGTTGACTGCGAGTCTTCAAGGATAATGGTGGGCATACGGATTAACTGCGAGTTTCTAAGTTTGCCATAATACCTACTCCAAATCATAAAGAGATATTGGAAAATCTGCCAGTATTTAATGTTATTGCAATTAATTACAATTGACTGTGAGTTTGGGTATAATATCCTAAAATATAAGGAGATATCCGGGCTGACCGCGAATTTTCAAGGATAGTGGTGGGCATTCGGATTAACTGCGAGTTTCTAAGTTTGCCATAATACCTACTCCAATTTACAAAGAGGCATTGGGCAAAACTGTCGGTATTTAAAGTTATTGCAATTCATTTCAATTGACTAGGAGTTTGGTTATAATATGCTAAAATATAATGACCGAGAGTCTTCAAGGATAATGGTGGGCCTTCGGATTAACTGCGAGTTAATAAGTTAGCCATAATACCTACTCCAAACTATAAAGAGATAGACAGGGGTTGACATTTTATTTATAAAATTTAACCAGGGATCTAGTTTTCAACCATAACCTAAGCAGAAAATACGTACAGTCTAAATTAGATGTAACGTTCATCTGCAATCACAAATAATTTTTATACCCGCAAAATTTTTTTTTTCGAAATAAAATAGCTTATTTAGATAAGATACCGTAGTAAACGTATACTGCCGTGATTCAACCTCGAAATCGTTTGTAGTTGTACCAGACAATATAAAACTGAGGCCTATATTGGCCGACAACCCTGAATAAAATAAGGACTTAACTGAGCCTAAACTTTCAAAGGCTCCCGCCTCAATTAAATCATCTGATTAAGACCCAGAAATAAAACAATTTCATAGAGCCGGATACACGTCTCCATCCACGTTCGATGCACATTCGATGCACGGATATTAAGGTGAAAATTTATACAAATTGTTAAGTCCGCAATTTTCAAAGCTGAATGCAGAAATTTCTGCTTCTGTACTGGACGTAATTATTAAAGCCTAATAAAATAAAGTATATTTCAGCACAACTGTGCATAGTCATCAATGCCATCAAAAAAGGCATGTAAACCTAAAATCATTACCCTTCCTTTTGGCTTCGCCGTAGTCGGGTAAAAAGGTCACGACAACGTTAAGGCCTCAAAAGCAATGTTTGCAACGCTTGCCGCTTGCTTTGTGACTCTCACCATAAATAATTTCAAAATAAAATGCAACTGCTAAGTCCTACTTTATATATTTTTTTTTTCAATTAATATGAATGTGCCAGAAATGAGACATTTTTTGCTTATTGGTTATGATTAAGGCCAACAAGGCTATTAAGAAAAAGGTTTTCTTTAGAAATAACTCTGATGACCCTGACCTCGAGGGCCGACCTACCTACGACTTTCTACCAGGGAAACTGGCATGCGGCCACCTTGTTGTTAGGTGAGCAGGGCGCAAGGAGGATACAGGAGACAGACTATATACTTCGCTGCCCTTTTTTCAGCATCAGTGCTATCGCCATAACGAACTATCGCCTTGCATAAGATCTGTGCCCCGGCGCAGACTCACTATTAGCAGACATTACCTCGTACGGTTACGAGTTGGTTCCAATTTTTTTTACAGTAGTTGGTTAAAACAACTAACAAAAACGTACTACTGTATTCGATCAAACATGGCTACTTTGCGCCATTACGTAGTAAAATTATTCAGTCTTCAAAATACTTTTTTACTAACTGAAAGCAAAAAAAAAAAAAAATGCTTGAAATAATTTGTAAATAATTTCCACATAGCCCATATTAAAGTGACAATGCACTTCCAAATAAATATGTAAATAAAAAATAATTTTACCATAATAATGAAAATTTTTACTTTATTTTCAAAATGAAAGATTAAAGAACAACTTTGGTAATACCACGTAATGGACGGGTATCTGAGCGAATATATATCATAAGAACCGCATAATAGCCCTATGTGAAGTTTATCCGTATTTACATAGGATAAGCTTTGGTATATAAAAGGACTCCCACTAACTCGCACCGTTAAGTTCCACTAAGAAATGGTTCAATAAAAAAAAAAAATGCATTTAAATAAATAAATTACTTTTTTTAGTTACTTAAACGACATCCTATGTTTTCGCAATAAATGAACAGTACCTTATTAATTTAACTTCAGTTTAAAATTGTGGTAAGAAGTTAACGAAACTTAGAAACTTAAGCTTCGCCGTCAAAAAAAAAAAAAAAAAGAAGATAAGCGAAAAGCATACCCCGTGTTATGGGTACTAGGTGATATATCATAATATACGAGTACATTTATATAATACGTATAAATACTTTTATAATGTACATAATATACATCCAGACACTGGAAAACAACAAACTACGCCGCGACAAATGTCCTGTAATTTTTCAAGATTTATAAAATATGCTTCTAAAATCCTTTCAAAATCCATGCACTTATCTATCTTAAACTGCAGAATTCGTTAAAAAGTTCACTAAGCTACCAACATGTCCTATTCGCGAATTTGCTCAACTTCCAGTGCAGTAAGTGAGCAGCTAAGTAGGTACTGGTGATGATCTATCATAATAAGTAGAAAAGTAAATAGAAATTACTTGGGGTTTTTTCTTTTTGTGTTCATTCACTAATAATTAACTAATTGCGCAATAGTATTACGCATAGATTGCACAAATGCAATAATAAGTGTTTGTGGGCAAACAATATCCTCACCTCAATCCTGATTGTTTTGTAAATGGTTTGTGTGACAGTGTGCGTTCGCATTATATGCGAATACCAAATACAAACCTCGACGCTCATCTGCAATAGTTTATTCGGATATCGAATGATCCCTATTCAATAAGCTGTTTGTGAAGTCACAAAACACTTAACAAAACACACAACGGGATATTCACTAATTAGCATCATAATGTGATGCGAAATCCCAGACCTAAACTTTAATGTTTGATATTAAAAGACTCTAGAAGAATCATTGAAATACATTCTACACCGAAATACTAGGGTTTCCATAGTGGCCTACACAACTCTGGTTTCCATTCCACCTTAATAGTTTCAGATATTTATTACTCAAATCCAGCATGAAAATTTTCTACTAACATATTTCGAAGATCATCTTCTCTTATGTAAGAGTTTTACTGGCTGGTTCATACAGAATCTATCTGTTCTGTATCTGTCCTGATACTGGGCATGCTGACAGAACAATAAAACTGTCTATCACATCGCTGAAGCTATGGCATATTGCTATGTCAATACATAACACCCACGTTTTTGAACCCTTTAAGCTTGTTTATCCTTTAAGCATGCTTACCTTCTTAATTAGACAATTTATCAGTGGTTGCAGTTGTGTGACTACAGCAATCTCAATCCCTACCGGTCAGACTTGTCAGCCTTTAAAGGTGACATTATAAGTACTGTCGAACTGTCGGTTGAATGCTCATTCTTAGAAGGGCTTATAAACCAAAACCCCTAAATATTGTAACACTTGGGAACCTCAAGTTACCGATTATTCCTGGGAAGAATCCAAAGAATCTGGTAATTTTATTAGCACCTGTAGACAGGGTTCACACACTATCTTTAATAAAGTTAAATCTTAAATTGTTATATAATAACAGTGTCGAAATAATATCAACAAATATCATAAAATCTGCTGCTGCTCCAGGGACCGATCAGTCTGTTCTATTTTTGATATATCACACCAAACGTCGGATAATATCTGTTAAAAAAGATATTTAAGACCTTCGGGCACAGATTAGACTATTAATAACATACAAGTGATCCCATCAAGTGAAAGAATGCAAACTGGACAAGATCATCCCTCTATTTTGCCTGATCTTACTAAAACACTTCTTGGACAAAGCGGAATCCGCTAGATCCATATACATAAAATCTTAATATTGTTATATGGTAGATTGATAGTAATAAGAAATTTAGTTCTTGATTGTAACTCGAATAGAAATGAATGATAAAAATCATAATTATAACTAACTTATGATTTATTTCCAAACTTTCTCCCTTTCGCTCTTAACATCTACCTTTGTTTAATTATCATATATGAACAAGGATGCAAGGAAATATAATATATGATCAAACGAACTTCCAAGTGAAGTTCGATCATTATTATATGAGTTGCATCCTTGGAATATATGATCACCCACCCTCCCAGAAGCTCTCCCAAATAATACAGGAAAGTTTGTACAAGTTACAATACCTTCTCTTAAATAATGAGAGATATCCAAGATGGAGGTCTGAGGTGGCATTACGAGTAATAAGAAGTACTTTTTTGACTTCCTATTTTAATTTTCTTTAAAAATAGTGCGCGAAGTTACCAACCAAATAAGGACACTACCTACCTTTGTTTAATTATCATATATTCCAAGGATGCAACTCATATAATAATGATCGAACTTCACTTGGAAGTTCGTTTGATCATATATAATTTATTTATTCATCTAGTATACCAAGGTCAAATATAATAATAATGATAATTTATTTATTCATCAGAAAGTAGGTTTACAAAGATAGCATATGATATAATTAAGACGCTGATACTTTCTGCCAATAGTGAGTCGACGTATGAAAATTTTAAATAGACTTTGTACCCGACTCGATGGTCAGTCGCTCGACCCACGGAAGATTACGCGAAAATATACGACTTAACCCGAGGGTGGTAGATTTCGTCTCGGCGTGATACATGAGACCAGGGCCGGTCTTCGATATTTTACAAAAATAAAATCCTTGTTTTAAAAAAAAAGCATATACCTTTTGTTGTTAAATATGTGTCATTGACAAAGTGTGCGGAGCAAACTTTGGAGCTTTTATGGGGTTTTTATTGCATCATTCGGTGCAACATTTCATTCTAATTGAACAAGGCGTATCCACTTTTCTCTTGTAATTATTTAATTTGGCAATCGTAAAATGAGAATGTTTGTAAAGTATTAAACTGTAAACCATTAATTTAATTACCTACTTGTATCAAAAAATACCATACGAAATACGCAAAATGTCGTAAATATATCAAAGCAACTGACAGTCGAAGAAATTAAATACTCTAAATATTATTATAATCACTGCTGGATATTTTGACCTTACAAGTTGTAATGCCATATTGTTAATATATACTTTACACATCAAAAACGCATCTAAGTTTATTTCCTTTTCATCGAGGTTTTATATAAATGTTTTTTTTATAAAACTCAGTATAGAAATATATTCTTAATACGGCCCTGGTTCTTTGAATAAATTGATATTTATAGCGAAATTTTGAGAAATTTATTTATGAACAATTAATAAAATACAGCATGTACTAAATGAGATACGTAATTCCATCTGCCTTATTAAAATTTCGCGTGTTATTGAGGCATTTAAAAAAAAAAAAATACAACCCGGCAATTGTTTAATTTGAAGCGCTGTGACACAACCTATTCTTTTTGATTGAACGGTTCCTCCCAAATAAGCATTGGGAAGAAATTTCGTGCATCATTTTTATAAAACGTCTATACTATTTCCGTCGTTGATGTCGTCGTCCTAATCCTAATTTTTATTCAAACGAAAAAAAAAGAAAACGTAATAGCTCATACAATTTGTCATTTTATGATTCTATGACCAATACTAATCTAATTTAAAATTACTGTGACTAATAAAATAAAATAATATTAAAGTCAAATTTAGTGCAATGTCAAATATTCATTACCAATAATATGTTAAAATGCGTTCAAATTATGAACATATCAACTGTTAAATATGTAAGAATAATTATCAAAAGTATCCATAAGCATTTTAGAAACCATATTCTAAAACTATTTATATTGTCAATCTTATAGATATCTGGTAGTTTGTTATATATTGAAATTGCACTACAATGTACACTCTTAGCGAACATATCGAGCCTTTTTGGTGGCATTATTAGCTTATCTTTTCTTCTGCGCCTGGCATCACTTAACTCATTGTAAGTTTTAAAATATTTAGAACATTTTTTTTAACTACTAAATTTAATAAAGGTAGACGAAGAACTTTGAACCTTTTTAACAAAGGTCTACATGAGTCAGGCGTATGCAAGCCACATAAGGTCCTCAAATAAGCCTGTTGCTTAACGGACATAGTGTTTATAAGTACGAAGTTCCCCTAGGACGATTCCATACCTTAGTAATGAAGAAACATATCCATTATATGCCAACAATACTGTTTTATAACTGTTGGTTTGATATAATCATCTAAGAACAAATACAAACCTATCCAACTTGGCGCATAATTGTTCTGTGTGGGATTTCCAATTGCAATATTTGTCAGTTATTATCCCTAAGAAAGTTGTAGTTTCTACTTCATTTAAAGAAGACCATTTATAAGGATTTTTGAAATTTGAGAATACATGGTTATATCTCATATATTAAATAAATTTCGATTTCTGCTTGATAACTTTAGATAAAGCGTCGTTACATCCATACTCAACAGTTGATCTATCCTTGCCAGTAATGACAATAGTTGTATCATCGGCATACATAATGCATTTGAGCTTGATTCCATTCGGGAGGTCATTTATATACAAAATAAATAATAAAGGACCTAGCTACCTTAAAGGACACCATATGGATTTTGAATTTTAAAATTTGATCGATATGTATTACAACGACAATTACAATTTAAAATTTCAACACATTTCATTCTTATGGCTAACAGGGAGTTTAGTTAACAGAAAATTGCCTTTCTAAACTCACTGTAAACATTTTCTTCTAATTCCATACTTTTCAAATTATCTAGAAGTGTTTTATGAGAAACTAGATCAAATGATCTAGTATCAAGAAAGATACATACTACAGACAATTTTGCATTAAGGTTCTCTGTAATAACTTTGTTAAGATTATAGCAGGCTAGTGTAGTACAACAATTCTTCCTAAAGCCAAATTGATCATCTATTAGTATATTTCAGTGTGAAATAAAACTAAATAGTTCATTGTGCAATATTTAAAAAAAAAAAAAAACGAGAGAACTGGTATTAGAGTTATAGGACAAATTACGACGGTAGTTTTTACCACTTTTATTGCCTGTTTTGTATACTGTCTTTACAATTGACAACTTAGGCTTTTCTGGAAACACACCTTCCAGAAAAGATAAATTTATTATATGCATAAGAGGCGGTGCCAAATAAGCAGCGCAGCGCTTGAAAAGTCTTGTAATTTATGGACGGTTGATCAGATAAAACCATGGATATTAGTACACTCATTATCAATGATGGCGATAGTAAAAATAATGAATTAAAAGTAGTAGTATTGTTGTGGATGAATTACTATTAGTATATGGATAATTATCATGTGGATGTGATGGATTATAATTTAAATATTTTGAATTGAATATAACAATTGAGAGATACGAGTGCCTATTGACCGAAGATGTTACCGGGCAGGGTGCTAGATAGGTCTGTTCTTTGACTGAAGATGATAAGAGTGCCTATTGACCGAAGATGTTATCGGGCAGGGTGCTAGATAGGTCTGTTTTTTGACTGCAGATGTTAAGAGTGCCTATTGACCGAAGATGTTATCGGGCAGGGTGCTAAATAGGTCTGTTCTTTGACTGAACATGATAATAGACAAAACTAGAAATTTTATTTTATTTTATTTTATTGAGGGCTTACAAACAACATCATAGTACATAATCATATTATGATAATAGTAATATAAATAAAAATAATAACTATGACACCAGCTTCGGAAACCACAGATTACAATACTATAAAGTAGACTACTTCGCACCTAAATATTTTATATAAAATTATTACAAACAAATTTTGAAAAAATTAAAATAAAAAATAAAAAGTGAATAAAAAAAAATAGATGGAAGAAAAGACTAAAACTAAATTATTAATTAACTAATAGCTATAAACTCTTTAACCGTTTTATAACCAACCTCTTGAAGGTACCTACACGTGTAGAAAAAATATCAATATTATTGAAGAACTCATTGTAGGATTGCGTCATTCTATATAATGGAGAACGTTTGCCCGCATTTGTACGGCAGTTGGTGGTAGCAAAGAGCTGATGCGTTCGAACACTTCGCATTCGAGCCCTGAGTGGTACTTTGTAACAAATTTTGCGCGTTAGAGCTACACAATCGTACTTATTATTACATAAATCATACAAGAGCATGACTTCGAGTTGCTTTCGTCTACACTTTAAGCCTAGTATATCATATTTTTTTTTTAGAAATAGTTGATTTGTTTGAATAAAGTAGGTACTATTGTTTGGATTGCAATGTAAATTAGTGAAAATAGTGATTAGAAAGTAATAGTAGATAAAATTATTGATTATTCGCCATAAATATTCTTGTGAATAATTAATTATATGGATATTTGTCATCATATATTATTGAGACTAATATTATTGGATTATTATTTGGATTTTATTTTATTGTTTGTTTATTATTGAATTATAATAATTTAAATATTTTGAATTGAGTAATTGCGAGATGTGAGTGCCAATTGACCGAAGATGTTATCAGGCAGGGTAAAAGATAGAGGTGCCTATTGACCGACGATGTTATCGGGCAGGGTAAAAGATAGAGGTGCCTATTGACCGACGATGGTTTCGGGAAGGGTACGAGATACGGGTACCTATTGACCGACGATGGTTTCGGGAAGGGTACGAGATACGGGTACCTATTGACCGACGATGGTTTCGGGAAGGGTACGAGATACGGGTACCTATTGACCGACGATGGTTTCGGGAAGGGTACGAGATACGGGTACCTATTGACCGACGATGGTTTCGGGAAGGGTACGAGATACGGGTACCTATTGACCGACGATGGTTTCGGGAAGGGTACGAGATACGGGTACCTATTGACCGACGATGGTTTCGGGAAGGGTACGAGATAGGTGTGCCTATTGACCGAATATGTTATCGGGCAGGGTACACGATAGGTGTGGCTATTGTCTAAAGAGGTTCCAGGCAAAACACAAAATGATAGTTTGTTTGTGTAAATTTGGTAGAAAAGCTAATAGTTTGAGGACAAACTAATTGTCAGGAAGGCCGAATGTTAGAAAATTAAATAAGAAGGCATTTGTATTAACGGATATGCTACATTATATGTTACAATCTGGTTATAACTGTAGTGTTGTCAATATACGTAGGTACCATGACGTATAATGACGAGTAATTCTTTGTTCTTAAAATTAAACTAAAATATACGAAACTAAACTAAAATAAATAAATAGATTTAAAAACGTATATTGACATAATTCATAAATGAAGTTATGTCAATATCCGTATAGATAAAAGATTGATGTTTGACTATATTTTGTTCTTGTTGTTTATTCCGTTGGAAAGGTATAAAAACGTGGCTTCATGGATGAGGCGAGCTCAGTTTTTGTGATTATAATCGAAGAGTTGTGTTATTAAAGTGGTGTGTTTGTGAACCTCGAGTTTCTTTTCTCTCCACCCCTAATATAATAGTAAGTAACTATGTATTTGTGATAACTCTGAATGAACTGCATAAAATTTTATAATATCTTTGTCCTGGTCAACCGTTTTTGGATATTATTTCCCATTGCTTGCTAAGTATAAAGTTAATTTTTAATATTAAGATAATTCATTCTAACATTTTCTAAAGTAAACCTTGCTTCCAAACGCGCTACTGAGAAATAAATAAATCTCTATGTTTTTTTATTTTTTATTATTTTGTTTCAGATACCACAATCATTTCTATACAGCACGACAGAGTGCGGCACTGTGCTGCAAATGCAGCAACACTACCTGGTGGTGTCGGTGTACGAGGTGGCGACACTGTTCCCTCTACTGCCCGTAGTGGACGACGGGCCGATGCGCGGACACCGCTCCAAGGATTACTACGGACGGAGCACGAAGAGGGAAGATATGAACATGGAGATCACTTCGCCGGTCATTGGATTTTAGTTGGGTAAGTCCTTATCTCATCTTTCGTCCAAAATTCCTCAGTGCCTGACGAAGTCTTGAAACGGTGGGTATTGCCAGTGATGACATCAGACGGATCCGAGACTATGGACGTCTCGGATGGGCCGAAGGTCAAATTAAGGTCTAATTTTGACTAATATTTATAGTATTTTAATAAAGATACTTGAACTTAAGAAAAACAAAACTAATATCTGGCTTATTAAGTCTTATGTTTGGCTTCGAGTCTTGGTTATGTAATATGGATCTTTTCTTTCTTAGTAATTATTATCAGTAGTAGTTCGAAAATTCGTGTTGTGACCCTCTGCACTTATGAGAACACGTAAACTTGGTCTCAATCATTATCATTGCCATGTGAGAGTGACCTAAAGTGGTTTATTTAGCTCATAAATCTCTTTCGTATACGGGAGCGACCCATATAGTGGTCTTTTCAAATAGTCTGAAGATGATGACTATTAAGAGCGCGCAGCGCGTCGGTACGATATGGATAAAAATCGAAGCGCAAACGTGACGCCGAATTATGACTTTCACGTGAGTGAAAAGGACGGAGCGATTGACGCGCGACGCAAATTTTATGACGTGAGCGCCAAAACCATTTTTACCTAATTGCAAGTAAATTAAACAACATAACGAAAAACAAAATGGCCATGTTCAAGATATACACCTAATTTTCTATACAAAACAATAATTTAAGATAATAAGTTTGCTTTTCCTGAGATTGAAAGCAAAATGTGAGCAAAACATGTATTTTCCAAAAAAATAAACTATCGAGAAAAGTTTTACAAATTGTGTATTTGGTATAGTCATAACGAAGCTAACACTTTGAAATAACATTTACCCAAATATCAGGCTCCTAACTTTTCCAGAATCTGAGATCCAGAACCATTTGTAACCACCAAATTACATATTGCACACTCTTAATGATATTTACCGTGTTCCAGCGAACGCTTTGCTCCGCGGCGAGTTGCTGGAGCCCGTCATAGCGACGGTGCGTGGGCGCTCCATGGGCGGCGTGGATGGGCGCGCGGCCACCTGGGACCCGCGCACCAGGCGCTGGACTGACAACGCGTCCGTTTTCGGACATGCGCGACATTCTCAGCCACAATATGTAGGTAAATGGAAATCCTGGCATCCATGCGGCATCCTTGGAAATCAGCATGCTCAATGGGCTTTCATTGAACGGGCTTATGCTACTGATGGTGCAGGAGGACGTGCAAGAACCACAGATTTAAACGATAAACATATAAACCCAAGTTCCTACAATAAGATGAAGGTAATTATGCATTACATTATATTAGGAAATGCTTTCTGAGGGAAGGGAGTGTAACAACTTCAGCTTCCCTACTCCAGGCTGAGAATTAATATGAACCGTAGATTATAACTCCATACCATTTTTCGGGGTTTATGGGGGTGACAAGCGCAATATAAGCGTTACAAATGAAGTGTAACTCTTTAGCCTCTGCACCTCAACTCCACTCTCACTTTCATGCGGTGGACCCCGTTACTTCAAGCAACTTTGTGGAAGACTAGGAGAAATCCCAGTGGGAAACAGAGTCGACAAACAGACGAGAGTACAGGAGGGATTACTGGCGCAAATATTTTGGTCCAATAATCTGGTGATCTTAAAGCGAGGGAAGAATCACGTAAGGCTTTATTAATTAACAAGAACAAGCCATATCATCACACGAATGTGTGTGTCTGTGTAAGTATGTTTGTACCTCCTTTACGCTGCGGCTTGCATACCGATTTGACTGAAATTTGGAACAGTTTACTCTGTATTAACACGGCTACTTTTATTGCGAAGAAAATCACAGTGGGATTTGTGTTGAGTAGCAAGCGTCTGTTAGTATATCATAATATCACATGGTGTTCCATATTTTGTTAAAATGCTTATCTAATATTTTTCAGAATACCTGGATCACTGGGCATCCGCGTGCTCAATATGCTTCCATCAATGTTAAGAATATGCTACTGTTGGTGTAGGAGGAGGGTGTCCGAGAACATAAAAAAATACTTAAGATGAAGGCAATTACGTATTGATTTAACTAATTAACTAACAGCCCACTACAGCACCAGACTTGTCTCCATACAGGAGATAGATACGGATGTCAAATATTTAAATATGGCTACACTAGAAGATTCGCTCTGATAATCCTTTTGACTAATTTTGTCATTTGTGGGGTGGGAATATTATGAGTGGTATATAATAGTATAATTTTTGTAACTAATATGTCTGCGAAATCTATAAATATAAAAGAAAGTCGGGTTTGTTACAACACTTATAACTCAAGAACAGCTGGACCGATTAGGCTAAAAATTGGTGGAGAGGAGCTTAGATCTAGGAGAAGAACATAGGATACTTAGGGTAGAGGTAGAGTTGAGTAGAGTATGGTAGGGTAGCTGTTACTGTTTAACGCCGCAACTACTGAACTGATTTGGCTGAAATTTATAACGAAGATAGATATTACCCTGGATTAACTTAGGAATATCCCGGAAAATCAACGGTTCCCGCCGGATTTGTGAAAACCTGAACTTTCCACGTTTAATATAATTTTGGTAAAAATTGTTTACGATTTTGACGAAGCTAAATCAAAAAATCATGATAATCAATTTTACTTTACAGTTCAAATATGCTTCGATGTCTTCAGTTTTAGAGGTGTACACTGCCTTACTTTGGAAAATGAAGTCATATTATGAAGAACTTCGTTATAGTGTTCCATATGTCAACATGACTGCCTCTGTGGTCCTGTGGTTAGTCTATGTGTTCACAAGTTCCTGGGTTCAAATCCTGGGTAGAGACATATGAGATACTGAGTTTTCCTTCTTTTAAGAAATTTTTAGTTATAATTCTCAGCCATGAGTTGGAAAGTTGGTGGCATTACACCCCATTAGTTCTAGTTCACAAACGCCAATTAGATTGAAACTCTTTCTCCTTCTCCTAGAACTATGATTGAGGTGTCATTTTTTCGGAAACACATTTGAAAAGCTTTTGAAAAAATTAAAGGGCTGCTTGCAAAAACTGCAAAAGTTATAAACAATTAACTAAAAAATAAGGGGTTTGTTTTTTTAATATCAAAAACTATTTAAAATATTTCCAATTTGCCAAAAGAATCAAAAAGAAGAGGAAAATTGCTAACAAAAACTGTAACCTTTAAAAGTCTGGCCTAATATTTATTGAACTAAATAACCTCTGGATCTACTGATTGACTTCCAAATTCTTTTACCATGTTATTTGTGAGTTTCATAGGCTATATTTTTATCCTCCCATTCTCACCAAAACGGGAACTACGCGGGTGAAACCGGGGGGCGTCAGCTAGTTATGTATATAAATTCTGTAGGATTTTAAATAATACTAGCGGACGCCCGCGACTTCGTCCGCGTAAAAATCGATGTCAACTTTCAACCCCTATTTCACATTCTATTTTGCAAGTTTTATAACTTATACCTAATAAATAGTCCACTTATCATTTTACATTTACAAACAAGAAAAATTAAGGACTTTCCGTACAAACTTTCTACCCCTACTTCACCCATTTCTGATTTTGTTTGCGCGACAAAAAGTATCCTATTATCCTTCTACGTAATATGGTCTCAAATCGTCTTAAGTATCATTTGAATTCATTCTGTAGTTTCAGCGTGATGCCCGGTCAAAAAAAAGGCAAACAGACAGACAAAAAATAGAAAATAGGCTTCAGTATCGATCTCCTACCTCTACCCTACTCCTACCCTACCCGTACCCTAACTGTATCCTACCCCTACCCTACCTGTACCCTACCCTACCCGTACCCTACCCTACCCGTAATCTTCCCTTTCCCTACCCCTAGGATAGGGGTAGGCCCCCTACGCTACCCCTAACCCAGGCATACACTCCCCTACCCTGCCCTACCCCACCCTACCCCTACCCTACCTTTACCCCTACCCCTACCCTTACACAACCCCTACCCTACCTGTACCCTACCCTACCCTACACTGTACCTTCCCTACCTTACCCCTACCCTTAGCAAAATCGGTCCAGCCCTATGAGCGTGGTGCGATGACAAAGGAAAATAGAGACTTCTATGCTAAAATTATAATCTTTGGATCTACTGCATCGATTTGAAAGATTGTTTTAACAATAGAAAGCTACGTTATTTGCGAGTGTCATAGGCTATGTTTGATTCCCATATTCACACAGGAACGGGAACTACGTAATTGAAAGCGCGGGGCGTCATGTAGCGGAATTTCTGCGTCTTTTAGAAATTTTGTATTACCTTCGAAACTATTTAACTAATTAACATACTATAAAGGGCAAAACTTATCTCCATAATATCCTTGTGATTATTGAATATTATTTTATTATTATAATATAATTTTGATAAGGATTTGAGTTAAGTAGCATAAATAACGACGCAAACCTAAGTATATAAAATTTATAATTTTTAAAACACAAAAAGTATTATATCTGCTAATATATAGAAGATAGATATATGGTGTCGCGAACTTTTTTGTAGAACTTTTAAAGATACATAAAGCCTCCATACATTAATTTCAATTTTACACAATGATTAAGGCAGCGCATGCGAATAAGTCTGCTTAAGAGGATTTTCGGTCCGACCTGTATGACAAAAACTGTGTTAACTCGGCGAATATATATCATGCTAATATAAAATATAGCCTATAGCACTCCCCGATAATGTAGCATTCTACTGGTGAAAGAATTTTTGAAATCGGACCAGTAGTTCCGAAGATTACCCCATTTAAAAAATGTGACAAACTTACAAACTTTACCTCTTTATAATATTAGTATAGATTAAGTTGTAAACGATTTCCAGGGGAAATACTTTATACTTATATACATAATACTTATTTACTTAATTTTACCTTACTGGTCAATTATTATGCTTCGGACGTCTTCAGTTTCAGAGGTACACTGTACACTGCCTTACTTGGGAAAATGAAGTCATACGAAGATCTTAGTTATAGTGTTCCACAATTATGTCAACATAACTCTCTTACATACTTATAACATAAGCCTCTCTGGTTCAGTGGTTACCCTATATGTGGTCACAAGGTCCGGGGTTCTAAGTAAGTAGTAAGTAAGTAAGTTCTTCGGGTAATTCTCAGTCCTTAGTTAGGAAGTTAGTGGTGTTACACCCTGTGCCTCAGAGTGCATGTTAAGCAAGAGTCTTCTCTCAGATTGAGAGGGGTTAGGCCTTAGTCCACCACGCTGGCCCAATGCGGTTTGGCAGACTTCAGACGTAGAGAATTAAGAAAGTTCTCTTGTATGCAGGTTTCCTCACTATTTTTTTTTCTTCACCGTTTGAGGCACGTGATATTTAATTTCTTCAACTCCAGCTAAATTAATACACATGTTGTCTTGTTGTCCAAAATGAAGTTGAGCAAAACCACTGTATGTGCAATTAAAATCCAGTACAGTATCCGTTTACTCATAGAAATCTATAAAACATAAAACAATCATCATCATCATCATTCACAGATGGTCGTTCGATGCGGGGATTTCGCTATTGCAGCACCTTGGGACCCCAACATCTATCGGCTCTTCGATATGTCCTGCCCATTGCCACTTCAGAAACCCCAAGCATAGCTCGCTCCATCGCCCGCTGAGTGACTTTGAGCCTTTTTATGAGGGCCACTGTTAGCGACCAGGCCACAGGTCTCGGATCCGTAAGTCATCATAAAACAGTTAGTTTACAATTCCACAATTTTCAACCAAAGAATTGAACCTCTTGTTTATAAATCAAGATACATACGAGTACGTCTAAATACGCGTCGTCAACTGTAGATACTTTTAGCAGTGTCCTCATGGTTAATTTACGATAAAGGTACATATGCTCTAAAATAGCATGCTAAAAACGTGCTATTAAGTATGCTCCGTACGAGCATGCTTATCATTAGTTTACATTTGCTGGCAATAAGCATGCTATTTTTAACTATGCTCCTGAATTAGCATGCTCAAAGCAAACATTCCAATTACACATGATAATTTGTATCTATCGCTATCTGTCTATAGTATCGTGTTAGACAGGGAGAGATAAAGGTGAAGAGAATACAGAATAGCAATGCTGATCTACTAGCATACTCAATAAGCAAACCTGTTCAGACGCGCTAAAAGCACGGCTCCTTCCGCCCACGCAGCAAGAAGCATGCTCATAATTCGCACGACTGTTGATTCTTGAGCAAGCTCGAAATAAGCATGCTCACTTATATATTTAAGCTCATTGGCAATGATGCGATACACATGCTAATAAGTAGTAACTGCTCAATAGTAGCATGCTTTCGCGCTTGAAATGAGCATGTGTAACAGTAGCTTAAGAAAGGGTTTTCGAAAGTATTATTATTAATCTTTTCGAAAACCTTTTCTTATCGTAAATATAAATTAATTTCGGTAATGATAAATTAATTTGTAATAAAAAAATCATCTTGAATGTTTTTCTTCACCTCACAAAAAATATAATAGCGTACCTATATCCAACTCATAAATATTAAAAGAAAGTTAAAACAAAGCCGAAAGAACGAAAACAAAAGAAATGCAAATCATGTATAATTATGAATTGTTTAATCACGACAGCGAATAATTACATTACAAACTATACTAAATTATAACGAATGGCATGTCCCCGATCACGAGAATTTCAAACGTGACGAGTTTAACTGAATTACAATAAAACATCCAAATTGAAATTCTAAAACTAATAGAAGATCCGTATTGGAAACGACCTTCAACCATCTCTTTATTGGATTGTGTTTTATATCAGTACAATAAAACATATATTGCGTATAGATTGCCTCGAAAACTTCTGGCCAAATTATCATTAATAATAGTTAACAATGGTCAATAGTTATGAAATTTTTTTTACGTAGACGAGTACAAATCCTTAAATTGTTTTAAAAACGCCATACGCGATTACTTGAAGATCACTGACAATCTGTTAGGGTGTGACTTACGAGCATATTGCCATGATAAAAAATTTCAATTAATTTTGTCAGCTAATGAAAAATATAATTGAAAAAAAAGTTCTTTACAAGTTAGCCCTTGACTACAACCTCACCGGATGGTAAGTGATGATGCAGTCTAAGATGGAAGCGGGCTAACTTGTTAGGAGGATAAATCCACACCCCTTTCGGTATTATTTTAAGTTTGAAGCTATATTTTATGTTCTTTTAACATGAAAATAATTTGTTCTGCTTACTTGAAGCTCCAGCCTCCATACAAAATTGGGACATGACCTTTGATATAAAACGCTTTTTATACAATAAACAGATGGGTGAAGGTCCTTCCTACTGGGGATCTTAGACTATAATATTATACCTGACACTTACCCTAAAGAGAATTTATACTTTTGTGATTCAACCCTATCCTATATACCCTCATAGATAAACATTAAGATGATTATGTTGTTACAACAACAGACAATTAGAGAAATATTCTTTTTTATTCTAACATCAAATTATCTAGCATCTAAATTATTTAGGTACTATATTTAAAAAAAAACCTTGTGAATTATACTTTAAATCATACACATTTATACATTTTTATATTTAATTCGTTAAGTAATAAAACGATTAAAATCTTAGCTAGTCTATCCATTAATTAATAGCTATAATTAATTATAAGGGCATAAAACTATTAACTAATAACTAAATGTATAAATAATGTCACGTGATCAAAATTCCAAATTTATTTTGCAAAATAGAAATGGCTAGTTGACACTTTTTTGAATGGTCTTACATAGTTCATTATCGTTTGATTGAAAAAAAAAACAGGTTTTTTTTACATGAAAATTTGAATTTTTAAATATTTGTTTAAGCCATCAAAACCAACACATTTCATATTTTAAGCCTTCATTCGCACGAGAGTTTTTTTAACGAACGTTAAAAAAGCGTTCAAATACAACAAATGCATTCCCAAGTATATGTTCACACGACAGCGTTTTTAAAACACAACGCTTTTTTTCGACCCTCATTTAACTTTATACTATATTTGAACACTATTTTAACGTCCGTTAAAAAAACTCTCGTGCGAATGAGGGCTAACGTTAAGACTGTCAAGTAGCCAATTGTAAGTCACGAAATTGTAACATGTTTTCGGACCGATGGAGTTAACAATTTG
>NW_026441292.1:0-27798 GCF_947172395.1 Bicyclus anynana
GGTACTATTTGGATACTTATATATTGGGGTTTGAGTAAGGTATGTCGTGTCCCGGGTAGCGGTTATGGGTGATAAATAATAGTAGGCTCAACTGATAAAACACTTATATTGACTATCAGTTACAACGGTTAGGTAACGACTGGCGACAAACCGCCCGTATCGACTTCGTCATAATTACGAAAATGCTTAAGTAGCATTTTCATTTACAATCTATGTGTGTGTGACCACCACATCATTCCACCCCCTTTTTTTTTTTTTTTTTACAGAAAACAATGTATAGGTAGTATAGGGGTGTTTCATTCTTAACACTATAAGCACAATGCTGACAAAACGTTTCACGAGGAGCATACACTTGTTACACTTAAACTAATGAACTCTGTAAAGCTAACAACAAAAAAAATTTAAACAAAAAAAAAAAATATAAATGACAATGTAAAATTTGTATAAGTGTAATATTATGTAAACAATTTTGTAGAACACCTTCAAATACAATTACTTTAAACAGAATATGGTTTTTACTTTAACATTGCACACTAATATATATTTACCTAACTTAATATATTACTTTTGATGTGCCCTGACTTGTGTTCCCTGCATTTTGTATTGCCGACATGTTGTCAAGTTTTATCACTGGCACATTGTTGTCGATTTGCCTCTTCATAAAATTTTTCATGTATTTTTGCCACTGGGCACGCACACCATACAATATTATAATTGACAACATTACGATTATTACTATTAACATGACCTCTACGTTATTCTCAGGAATTTGCACTTTGTGTTCGCTATTGGTAGTCTGCGAAATCACTACTTTTTCTTTATTATTTTGGTTGCCCATAATAATATCTTATTCTGCACTACTAAAAATATATGTGTATACTGCCTCGTGAAAACATATTCCTTATTTATATATACTTACTTATTCTAGAAAAAATTTTGGTACTACGTGATAAAATATAAATCATTTCTTAAAATTATAAACATGACGAAACAATTAACAATAATGCAACTAAGCATAACGTGCAGGTACGCGGCTGACGCGACCACTGCTCGTTGTTTTGCATTTTACACCGTTGGTATTATAAGGGACCGTACACACTGTGACTTTCTTTTTTAAAATCGGTTCCGTAGTTTTTGACGACATAGTATTTTGGGGATTATCGTTTTCCTCCAAAATATAAGCTGGTTTCAACCGATCTATAGAAACTATAACCTGACGTGTGGGTAATTGGACCTTAAAAACTTTCTCTGTCCTGCTAATTACTCGGTACGGACCGTCGTAAGGCGCTTGGAGAGGCTTACGCACCGCGTCGTTCCTGAAAAATACTTTGTCACAAGTGTGTAAATCCTGGTGAACAAAAATTTTTCTCGAGTCTTTATTGACCCTTTTAACAGGTTTTAAATCATTAATTATACTTTTTAATTTGCTTACATAACTAGAGCTATCTAAAATGTTATCCTTACTTATATCATAAAATTCACCTGGCAGCCTAATACTTGTGCCGTATACCATTTCAGCACAACTAACATTAGTGTCTGCCCGTACAGCGGCTCTTAAACCTAGTAAAACGGTTGGTAGTTCTTCTACCCAACTTTTAGTTGACAGTCTAGCCATAAGTGCTGCTTTTAAAGATCTGTGCCACCGTTCTATCATCCCATTACTCTGCGGGTGATAAGCGGTAGTGCGGATCTTTTCAATACCCATAAGATTCATGAGTTGCTTGAAAAGATTACTCTCGAAACAACGACCTTGATCGGAAGTACACTTAAAAAATACTCCGAAACGCGTTATATAGTTTTCATAAAGAGCTTTGGCTACTACTTCAGCTGTGATTTCTTTAATTGGGACAGCTTCTGGCCAACGCGTACCTCTATCTATCATAGTCAAACAGTATCTATATCCCTCGGGTGATGTATTGAGAGGGCCTATTATGTCAATCATTAAGTGACTAAAACGATCTACTTTCTCGAAAGTACCTAAATCGGATACAGTATGCTTTTGAATCTTAGATCGTTGACATGGGATACAGGCCTTAGCCCATCTTCGGATATCTTTATTCATACCTACCCAAAAGTATCTATCTCTAACCATTTTGTTGGTAGCGCGAATACCCGGGTGACTTAAACTATGAATTGCATCGAAAGCGATACGTCTAAAACTTTCCGGTAAGTATGGTCGGGCCTTATTAGTCGATGTTTCGCAAACAACGCAACTATCGGTGCCTGGCATCACGATGTTTTTGTATTGTATTTTTTTCTTTAGTTCGCTTAACTCTTCGTCATCATTTTGTACACGTGCGAGTTCCGTGAAATCAATGACCGTAGGACAAACAATTTCTTCCACGCGGGACAAAGTGTCAGCTACTATGTTATCTAACCCGCTCACGTGGCGTATGTCCGTAGTGAATTCGCTAATGAACATTATCTGTCTAGCTCGCCTAGGTAGCTCTTTCACGCTACCTATCTTTGAAAAAACATAAATTAGAGGTCTATGGTCAGTATACACAATAAAATTACGACCTTCTATCATATATCGAAAGTGAGCTATCGCCGAATAAATGGCTAATAACTCTCGATCATAGGTACTATATTTCCTTTGTGCTTCCGAGAACTTTTTAGAAAAATAAGCAATAGGTTTCCATACGTTACCTTCTCTTTGCTGTAGAACCGCACCCATGCATGACTCTGAAGCATCCGTCATAAGCGCCAAAGGTTTGTCTATCGCAGGATACGTTAACGTCGCGGCGTCACTTAGGCTCTGTTTACACTGCTCAAACTGAGCGTTTGCTGAATCAGTCCAAGCGATTTTTGACTTATCTTTTTTTTTTGTATTCGTTAAATAGCGATCCAACTCAGACTGCTTTTCAGCGGCACCTGGTATGTGTGATCTATAGAAATTTAACATACCTAAAAATCTCCGGAGGTGGTCCACAGTAGCTGGCCTCGGAAACTCGATGATGGCTTTCACCTTCTCGTCGAGTGGACGAATCCCTTCCGTTGTTACTTCATGACCTAAAAACTCCAATTTTGTCTGTTCGAAACAACACTTTGATATATTCAGAGTAATACCGAACTTCTCTAAGCGACTAAATACTTCCTCTAAATGTTTTCTATGCTCGTCGACGTTGTTACTTGCAATTATTATATCATCTATATACACGAATAAAAAATCTAAGTCTGGGAGTACGCTATGACACATAAAACGCTGAAAACTTTGGCCAGCATTTCGAAGGCCAAAAGGAAGTCTGATGAACTCGAAAGCCCCGAAAGGGGTTGACACAGACGTCTTTTCAATGTCCATCTCGTTAACTGGTATGCAATTGTAAGCTCTGTTTATATCTAACCGTGAAAAAATTTTCTTACCAGCGAGTAAGTACGTGAAATCGCGTAACCTGGGTATAGGGTAACTATCGGGCTTAGTAATAGCATTTAGGCGCCTATAGTCACCACATGGCCTTATCTGCCCATTTTTTTTTAGCACTATATGCAGAGGGCTTGCCCACGCGCTTTTACTGGGTCTGCATATTCCCATTTCACACATTAACCGAAATTCCTCTTTAGCCTTAGCGTATCGGTCTGGCGGTAACGGTCTTGCTCGACATTGAACAGGCGGACCGTTCGTCTCGATGTGATGACAAACGCTATGCTTAGGAACTTCCTTAAAAGATACCGGTTTAGTTAAATCTGGATATTTAGCTAACAAACTATAATGTGGGTGTTGATTATGAATTGTAGTTATTGAACTTTCCATGCACTGCGACATACTAGCAATAACATTAAAATTTGTTACCTGATCCACTAGTTTCCGTTTACTAAAATCTACCACTAACTTATACTTAGTTAAAAAATCGGCTCCTATTATAGGTTGTCTAACGTCAGCAACTATAAATGTCCACCGAAATGCTCTCCTTAACTTTAAATTTAATACTAAACTATGCAACCCAAATGTCTTAATAGGTGTACCGTTCGCGGCATACAGTCTATAGTCCTCGCACGCTCTATTTTTCTCGCGCACTGCCCACCGGGGTAACACTGACACATTAGCACCACTATCTATTAAAAACCGTAATTTACTGTTTTCGTCAGTTATACACAAGCGGTAATTTATCAACGGGTCACAGCCTCCCGCCGCAGACAGGACCGAAACTAGTTTTCCGCACTGCCAGTAGGCTGGTTCGATGTCTTCCACGTACACGGTTGAACACATTTGTGTGCTCGGGCTCTAAACTTATAGTGGTAGTAGCAAAGCCAGTCTGGATCTGCCGGTGTCCTCTTCCTGCTACCGCTAGTGTTGCGCGTACGTGGCGCGCCGTGTGACCGTGATCGGCTTCTCCCACCGCTACGCTGGGAATTTTCAATTTTTCTTAGTCGTTCGCCCAGCTTGTGGATCTCCGCTATGACATCTGGAGAATCACTCCTTGCACTCCGTACTGCGGCCACCCCCTGTATAGGCATTGCATTTTCTGTCACCTTGTCTGCCATTCTGGCCAAAGCGTTAATATCGCTTAAACCTGATGCCGTGAGTATTCCTCTCACCCATCCCGGCAAATGGTTTTGCCAAAGGATGGTAAGGGTTTCATCTGTAACTTTGCCACTTGCCAGCTCTTGCATTTTCCTCAGCAACTGCGATGGCTTCTGGTCGCCAAGCTCCATTTCAGATATCAATTTTTGTACCTTTCTATTTTCTGACTCCTCATAAATGTCAAGTAATCTTGTTTTTAATGTATCATATTTACCATTTTCCGGCTGTTTGACTAATATGTCTGTCACTTGTTGTATAACGTCTTTTCCTAATTTCGATATGACAAACTGAAATTTTGCCTCGTCAGACATCTTCTGCGGGTGTAGCACTGCCTCCGCCTGTATGAACCAGTGTCGCGGCAAATCCGTCCAAAATTCAGGAATTCTCGCCGATACAGACACGCCGGAAACTGACACCTCTGGTTGAGCCATTTTAAATTCCAATGTGTGAGTCGTTACGTGTTGCTACCCGTGCAAAATAACCGCTAATAAAACCGAGTCGGGTCACCACTTTTGTACCACTTTAGTACTATTTGGATACTTATATATTGGGGTTTGAGTAAGGTATGTCGTGTCCCGGGTAGCGGTTATGGGTGATAAATAATAGTAGGCTCAACTGATAAAACACTTATATTGACTATCAGTTACAACGGTTAGGTAACGACTGGCGACAAACCGCCCGTATCGACTTCGTCATAATTACGAAAATGCTTAAGTAGCATTTTCATTTACAATCTATGTGTGTGTGACCACCACAACATCCTCACTTGTGTCGTGCTCTTCTATCGACGACACAACTATCGAGTGGACAGGCTGGGAGGTCGACGAAATTTTTTCCTTGGTAGCAGCAACTGCAGCATAAGTAGGTAGGCCCTCAGTAATTTTACACGTTTCTACAAATTTCTCTATCTGGTCTTTTTGTTGTTTCAGTTCATTTATGATATTCATTTCAAAAGCAGGTGTCGCTCTTATATTGGCAGAAGCTGTTTTGAGGCATGCTTTTAGTTTTATAATTTCTTCTGTATTCTCGCTCATAAGTTTCCTATGGTCTTCTAGTTCCTTCGCGAAGTCAGCCAGCACTTTGTTTTCCTTTCCTTCTTCTACTGCCTTTACCTTGTTTATCCCCTCTTCGGTCGATATTTGGATGGAGGTCCGAGATTTTGCTGATTCTGCCTCCTTCACCAATTGGTACATCCTTTCTACGGCTTGGATAACTTCGTTTTTAATCTCAGTTTTCAGATTTCGCGAGTTATTTATTTGAAGTTTCGCTTTGATAAGGCAAGCTTTAGCCTCTGCGACCCTACCTTTAAGTTTCACTGTGTCATGTCCCAGAGGACTGGCTACCTTAGACTGCGCCCCACCTTTCTTAGTGGTTCCGCTTTGTATCAGCGTGTTTTTTGTCCCTGGCTTGAGAGCAGCCTGGGTGTCTTTTTGTGAGGAACGAGCATGTTCTGTGCTTAGGTCGAGCAACAGCTCTTGAGTCTGTATTTGCGTAGGGTCACTTGTCATTCCTCTCTCCGGGGACTCAGTCACGATTTCAACCTCTGTTTCGTGTTGTTTTTTAGGTGTTCTGTATCCGCAGCCAAACATATTCACTTATAACGGTGTGAACGGTATTAGTAAGAAGCTGTAGGGTTCTTAATTTAACCACGAAATTGGGAGGTGTAAATTGCCTCCCAGTCAATTGTGCCTAACCTAAATTAAATAAATAATTAAAAAATAATTGCTTAATTTCTAGGTTAATCTTATAATTTTGGGAGGTGTAAAAAGCCTCCCAATCGTCTAGTTCTTACTTAAATAATATATTTATATAAATATGGTTAAAGTGTATTTGGGAGGTGTAAAGTTTCACCCAAGTCAAGCCTAACCGTGTTAGTAGAATTAATGTAGAGTGTCAATAGCAATTTACCTAGTTACTTATTTGGTTTAATGATATTGGTAGGTGTAAAATCCTTCCAATCGTCTGGTACTTTATTATGATATATTAACTTACAATTAAAATAATCTGGTCAATAATAGATATTTGGGAGGTGTAAATTGCCTCCCAAATATCTATTATTGACTAACAGGTCAGGTCAGGTCAGGTCAGGTCAGGTCAGGTCAGGTCAGGTCAGGTCAGGTCAGGTCAGGTCAGGTCAGGTCAGGTCAGGTCAGGTCAGGTCAGGTCAGGTCAGGTCAGGTCAGGTCAGGTCAGGTCAGGTCAGGTCAGGTCAGGTCAGGTCAGGTCAGGTCAGGTCAGGTCAGGTCAGGTCAGGTCAGGTCAGGTCAGGTCAGGTCAGGTCAGGTCAGGTCAGGTCAGGTCAGGTCAGGTCAGGTCAGGTCAGGTCAGGTCAGGTCAGGTCAGGTCAGGTCAGGTCAGGTCAGGTCAGGTCAGGTCAGGTCAGGTCAGGTCAGGTCAGGTCAGGTCAGGTCAGGTCAGGTCAGGTCAGGTCAGGTCAGGTCAGGTCAGGTCAGGTCAGGTCAGGTCAGGTCAGGTCAGGTCAGGTCAGGTCAGGTCAGGTCAGGTCAGGTCAGGTCAGGTCAGGTCAGGTCAGGTCAGGTTAGGTTAGGTTTTTTTTTTTTTTTTAAATAAAACTATTCACCACAGACATTTTGTCCGTGCCCTTTTTCAGTAATTTTTTAATTTGTTATTTTATTTCTTTATTAATAAAATGTGAAAAACATACTCAGTTACATAATTCCTTAGTTATACTTATAATTACGTACTTAAATAAATTTAATAATATGAAATAGGGTATTTTTTTTTATTTTTTATTTTTTTTTTTATTTTTTTTTTATTTTTTTTTTTTTTTATTTTTTTTTTTTATTTTTTTTTTTTTTGTTTTAATTACATACTTTTCTTACATTTATATACAAGCTTTTATTTACACCAATCACATGTGTTTTTGAGTGAGGTTTGCGGATAAGACCGTCTCATCACCGTTTTTTATTGCCATTTTTATATTATGTTCCCTGATCTCGGCGGTGGTTGCAGACATTGCCTTGGAGATGAAGTAGGCTATGGCGTCACTCTTGTCATCCGAGTAATAAGTACAGCTGCTCGTGTGACGCGACACTGCTACCACGGCGTGGGACACGCTGTCGTGAAGCTCAATCTTTTTAGAAGTTGTTCTGACAATTATCACTTCCTCGAACGTCGCTCCCTGTGCCTCGTGGATTGTATTCACTCGCGAATCCTTACCGGACCCATACCCTTCCGCTTTCAGGGTTTCCTTTTCGCCTTGGGTGTGAGTCAGATACAAGGTGTTGTCTGTATCCTTTGGGATTCGCGAGCCTGTGTAATTCCTCAGCTCCAGGGATTTCGCTCGAGATTTGGACGAGTATATGCCTTCATACACTTCGCTTAAGGCATATGCTACATCCATGGGGTTTCTGTGTGTACACAACAACTCCTTGTTTACCCGCGCTACTGTATTTGGACGGTTGTAGCGGATTTGGAAAAGATTGTTCCTGTCAATGTACGGCAGCTGATTTTTGTCCCCTATAAGGAGGGTCTCATCTGCTCCCACCAGTTTGGTCGCCATGATGATGGCACCGAAGTGGTTCATTAGAGCCTCGTCAACTATGAGCCGCTTGCACTTAGATCTTGTGGGCTCAGACAGGCCATTGGCCAGAATCGATGCCATCGTCCTTACTTTTATCTTGGCGTCCTTTCCTACTTTGGGCGTGAGCCTCTCCCTTAGGTTTTTTTTTTTTTTTTTTTAATTTATTTTATTGATAAGATATAACAATTATTTTACATATCGATACTCTCGCCAAACTGTACAGGCAGTTTGTTGGCGAGTTGACGCTCATTATTCTAGTTATTTTTTAAAAGTAATTGCTAAATCTAATTTTAATAAGATAATTAAAACTAAGGTAACCTAGGAATTTAATATTATAAAATGAAATAATACAAAAAAAAAATACAAAAGGTGCAAAACAATTTCTATTAAGTAAATCCGTCAGTGATGGGGTCCCCAAGGAAAACTTTCTTTAATTTCTTCTTGAGGACTCCTTCACTGATCTCCCTTTCTTTTTTGAGCCACTCAATTTTATTATATATTTTAGGTACCATGTAGCCGGTAGTTCTTTCACCATAGTAATTATTGGCTTTTGGCATGATATATTTTATTTTTCTGTTATTTCTTAGAGATTTTAAGAACTGTATAGGTTTTTTATACTTATATGTGTAGTAATTTTCTTTAGAAACTAGATATTCAATTTTAACGTCTATTGGTAAAATCTTAAATTCTTTAAACAAATATTCATAATTTCCATCTATTTTTTGGCTACATTTTTTCTTTACTTTTTTTAATAATCTAATTTGTATTTTTTTAATTTCTTTTATATAAGTAGTGAAAGTTCTACCGTATACACTAAGCCCATAACTCATCACTGAGTCTGCTAGTGCATAATAAACCACAAGCATAGTGCGCTTACTCAATACTCTTTTAAGATGATAAAACATCCCCAACACAGATCGGAGTTTATTGCACACAACTCCTATGTGGGTCTTCCAATTAAAGTGGCGATCAATATGTAACCCTAGATATTTGAATTTATCGACATACTCCAGTTGTTGACACGTACATAAGCTATGATTGTTGTGCAAGCACTCGTATGTGTGACCAATGATTCCTATGTCTGCGTAATTTACAGTTTTAGCTGTTTTGTTATGTGGCGAAAATATATGCATGCACTTGGTTTTTTCCATGTTAATAATGATACCGTTGTCGTGCGCCCATTTTATTATATTCTGAAAGTGCGCCCATTTTATTATATTCTGAAGGTCCTTTGCGGCTTCCGTGGTCGTTGTTGTGACCACATCACTCACTGGATCAAAGTTGTTTACGATCCATGTCGTTTTTCCGCAGCCTGGAACTCCATTTACCCAAGTGAATATGGGTACGTCCCAGAGTTCCAGTAACTCATCGTTATTCCCAGCGATGGTTTTAGCCCTTTCCTGGATCTTCTCGTTGAGCATGATCCTGGTGCATCTGGCTATTACCACTACGGGATCGTCCTGCGGTACTTTAAACTTCTGTGGTGGTGGTGATCCTGACATTCGGGACTCTTCCTCAATACGGTCAACTAACCCGTATGTAGCACTATAGGCCTTCATATGGTCCCCGGATTCTATTCCCAAGATGTTCTTCTGGGTGTTATTATCATACAACGATGCCTCGGCTGCCTCTAGTCGCACCTTTAGCAGGCCAGTGTTATCCATCTCCCAAGCTTGCAGGATTTGTTGGCAAGTGTTTTGGGCAACTGTCTGGTCCGCCTTGGTGATGGCCAGGAACTCTACGAAGGCATTTATGATATGATCCAGGGGACCGCGGGGGTTCCTGAGTGCAGGGGGGACTATCTCTCTGGTCTGACTGTCCTCTGGTCTTCTTGTCGTTTTCCTTATCACCCGATACACCCCGTCCCACATGCTCTCTTTTTTCTGTGTCGTGCAAAACTCTTTCCAGCTCTCAGTCTGAGCTTTGTTTGCCTCTTCTGCGTATTTTTCTTTTATTTTTATGTATTCTTCTATTACCCTGTCTCGTCTACTTGGTGCTGCATTTCTTATCTTCCGTTTTGCTCTTAGAGTTTGGGCTTTTAGCTGATTTAGCTTTCCAGACCACCATGGTGGTGTAGGACTACCTTTCCATGAGCCCATGACAGGAATAGCATGGTCACAAGCTTCTTGGATGGCAGTGACGTAGGCTGAGACTATAGCTTCCAATTCTTCCGGAGATTTAGAGTCTTCCACTGCTTGGGGGGTAATGTTCTTGTCCAGTATAGAATTCCTGAAGTGTGTTGCAAATTCGGACCACGCCGCCTTCCTGGTGTTATATCTGCGGGTGGTTATCGGTTTGAGCGGTTTCAATTCCGATTCCAAACGCAGAGTGAAGGTGACGCCGTTATGGTCCGCGGATGTTATGCTTCGATCCACTCTCCAATTCTCTATTTTTCCAAGCAGGGGTAGGCTGCAGGCTGTGACGTCGACTATGCTAGAGCACAGCTTTCCTCGCCTGTAGACTTCAAAAGTTGGGGTATCTCCAGTATTTATTATATGGAAGTCCATGTCGTTTAGAAAAGCCACATAGTCCGCTCCTCTCTCGTCCTCGGAGCTCCATCCCCACCAGTGGCTCTTGGCGTTAACGTCGCCACCTATTATGAGGTTCCCAGTTTTAAGCCGTTGGCACACCGATTGTGTTCGCGCCATGTACGGTTCAATTTCCTGATCCCCCTCATAATAGACAGAGATCAACCCCAGCCTCATAGGACCTGCTTTCAGCAAAACAGCCGCTTCAGTTTCGGTCACGATCTGTGGGTCATGAATGACCTCCAGCTTATCACCGAAGACTATAATGGCCGCTTTTACTGGTTTTTGGCGATTAAGAGTGCACTGGATTACTTGTGTGCCAGGGTGTTGCTTTAACAGCCCTGTTTTCCCCACATAGGGTTCCTGGATTAGTGCTACCAGCACCCCTCTCTTGTGCGCCGTTTCTAGCAGTTCCGATGTTGCCAGTTTGGACCTCTGAAGGTTGGCCTGGATTATTTTAATGCTCGAAGCGCCTTTAGCAATATGTAATTCTGGACCTTGCTATAGCATCCCATTTTTGTCTTTCTGGGCATTCATCGCTATAAGCATGGTGCCCCTGGTTTCCTGTGGTATTCTTGCTTTTTTGGCAGTTCCTGCATGTGGACGGTCTGCCTTCCTTTCTACCCGGGCAGCTTTCCCACGTGTGGGTTCCCCCACAGTGACTGCAGAAGCTGTCCGTTTCTCGGCAGACCTGCCTTGTATGGCCAAAACCTAGACACTTGGCGCACTGTACCAGCGGGGACTGGTCCACTATTGGTCTTCTCTGTAGACCCACGTATATTTTGCCCGCTTCCAGAAACCTTTTCTGGACTTCAAGAGATAGTTCCAGGACTGGGTGACATTCAAGTGCATTCCTAGCCTTCTTTCTGTATCGAACACGGATTGCAATGTCTTTTGCACTCAGCCCTACTAAGAGGTGGTCATTTTGTTTTTTTATGGTCTCAACTATCTCTGCGTCTGTATGGTAGGCCAGTACGTCTCTTACCCTTGCAAGAGGGTTATTTGTTTTGGCTTCTTCCACCTTCAGGGACTGCCCGTGTTGTATTTTGTTTTTGACCAATTTTAAGTCATCTTTGCTGTTGCAGCTCAGGATTACTTTTTGGTTTCGGCCTTTGCGGATCCTGTCAACCCTAGCACCGGAGTTCCTGCAATCCAGTGCTTCCCTAATTGTGTCGATGACATTTTCTCCCGACTTCTGCGGGTCTGTGGATGACACAATTAGGGTGTGGTTAGGCTGGGGGATCCTTGGTTTGCGGGCCATCTGCGCATACGTTGGCTGTGCCGGGGCCGTCGCCTTTGCTAGCTCCGCTAAGGCTAGTTCTGCCCCTAGGCTGGTCATTGGGGGAGGGGTTTTGCTCCTTGTTTCCCTCATTGTTCGGAGCTCCGATGATACCGCCTCCAGCCTTTCCGTTATTGGCTGTAGGTGCCTTTCTAGGTTTTCTCCCTGTACCGCTGGTGACGTCGCTGAAGCCACTGGAGCCTTTGCAATGGTTTGGCAAATTTTGCTCTCGGCTTTCTCTATGGCTTCTTTAACTTCAGTCAAACCCTTTCCAGTCTCTGCTCTGTGGATCTCCAGCACCTCGCTGTTCCGTGTTTTAGTGTCATCCTTGAGAATGCGGCCGGTGTCGTTTGCTATCCTGTCTAGGCCTCTTCTGAGCTCGTCCAGCTGCTTTGACAACTGGTCCAGCTGAGTCGTGATCCTAGCCTGGTTATTATCTGTCAGCTCGTGGTCACCCTTCGCCTTCTTTTCGTTAGGATTTTCCCATTTTTGCAACGCCACTTTTCCTATCGCATTCTCTAGGTGAACCATTCTCTGGGAGATGTGTTTTATTTGGCGGTATGGCTCCGCGGTCTCGTGGCCTAGCCAGCTACGTATGGCATTTGTCTCCTCACTGTTTTTTACGGTTTGTGTGTGTAGTTGTGATATTTGGTTGGTAATGTTTGAGAGTGTCCCTGTTATTAATTTGTTGTGGGCACGCTCTACTCTCACTAACTCTTGAGCGTGTCGCTGCCTCTCTTTTTCTAAATTGTACTTATGTCTAGCTCTGGAATCGGACAGCGACAGGACTGTTTCGTAAAGGCACTGCAAGCACTCAAGAGCTGTTTGCTTGCATTCCCTTTTCATGTTGCCAGCCGCTTCCAGTGCATCTTTGCCTTTGAGCAGCATGTCGTTAGCCTGCTTCGAAGCCAGGTCCATCTCCACCCCGGTTCTTCTTGAGGTGAAGTGAATTAGGCTCTTCCTCCCCTGCAAGGCCTCCGATACCGAAGAACAGTCCGAAGACTCCTCGTCAGATTCTACTTGCTGGGGTGGCTTATCCTCGCTGACCCACGCCGAGACCCTTTCAGTAACTGTCTCTGTTGGTGCATTCTCAAGCTGGGATGAGAGGTCTTTTTCCTGTGTATCCTCGCTCGGGGGGGGGAGGTTTCGTGTGGGTGCGATATAGCAGTACTTTGAAAAATACGAGTGGGGGGTGGTGGGGGGTGGGTTGGTGTTGGACCAGACGCTGGTTGGAAAGGTCTTTAAAGGACGAGTGGAATGACCCCAAACACTAGTGCTCCAGGATGTATAGAGCAGGAGATCCTTACTGGTCGCCTGGTACCTTCAGGTCCGGAGATCAGGTCTGGTTTCCGTGTTCAGGCGAAGTCCTCGGTCCGGTAGAGAGGGCCTAGTAGCTATGGTAAACTACACAGTTGCGTCACTTACACGTGCTGGCCGACTAGATTTGAGGTTATTGGAAATTTTCCATGCGGTCACCACGTGGGAAATCGGTAATTTCAGATGTTAATAACTCCCGATGTAGAGGCCCAATCTTCTTGGCGCTTTCACCGCTGCGTAGGTCGTAAAAAGTACTATCAATTGACGTAAAGGAACACTGTGTTCCGCCGTACCTCTAGCTGTTATTCTACCTTGAAGTCCAGGTTCCAGAACTCAGGATCCCGTTGGCGGATGGTGCTGCAAACGATAATCCTGGCGAGACACACACTTATTTATCACCACACAAAAACTCGCGCGCCTAGCTCCGGTTTTTACCACTAAAAACGAATAAAAACGCGGAGCGATATGTGTTCTAGGCAACGGGTGGGTGCATACTGGGTTAGGTTAGGTTAGGTTAGGTTAGGTTAGGTTAGGTTAGGTTAGGTTAGGTTAGGTTAGGTTAGGTTAGGTTAGGTTTTTTTTTTTTTTTTTTTATACGGTGTCCCCTGACATGGTCAGAGATCTTGTTTTGCCTACTCTTTTTATCTTTTTATATTTTAATTATTTATTCCTATTTACTACTTTTATACTTTAATTACATTTTACTAGTTTTATTTCGCGATTGTTACATATTTATTACGTTTTAAACAAAAAACAATTAATCGAATAAAACATATTAACAATACAAATAAAACCAACAAAGACAATTATAATTTTAAAATCAATATACTTATTCAGGTGTGGCCATTAAATCTTTCTCGGTCCGGAAGCTCAGGGTAAAGTAGGTAGTTAAGGGTTCAATTTTGGCTTTTGCGAGGGACAGAGCAGTGTGATTTTTACGAAAGTTAATTGCTATATTCAATAATATACCAAAAACTATACGTCTGTATCCACTGCTCTGTTCCTGGCAATAGCAACCCGTACTACTCTGCTAGCGAACTTGAGCAACGCCTCTCGACCAGAGGCCCCGCCCAGAATGGAGGGCAAGGAGCCCCTGCACAGCCTCACGCGCAACTCCTGTTGCAGGTCCTCGCGGGTCGCGTCGTGCTGAGGGCAGTCCATCAGAAGATGCAGAATCGATTCTGATAGGCCGCCATCACACACGCACCCCGGATCCTCTTTGCGCTTGAACCTATGCAGGTACTCCGCGAAACCTCCATGACCAGTCAGCACCTGGGTGAGCACCGCATTTAGGTCGATGGTTTTGACCACTTTGTGGGCAAAGCGTACATCCGGCAGAAAAACTTTTGTTGTGCCCGCGGTTTCTTCGGACTTATACCTCCGGTCCCATTCGTCCAGCGACTCCTCACGGAGTAGTCGCTTGACGAATGACACCGGGCATCGGTCATAGTCCGGTTTCTTCTTCAACCCCAGAGCCGCCTCTCTCGCGAGCTCATCAGCTCTTTCGTTTCCTTCCAGCCCCGCGTGAGCTTTCACCCAGAACAGGGAAAGTTCCTTGTTCTGGGTGTGACAAACTCTCAAGTTGTCGCGGATGTTACTCACGAGGGGATGGAAGGAATTACGCCCGACCACCGACTCGAGCGAAGATCTCGAGTCGGTGTATATGCCGATGGAGGCTTCCGGGCGTTTCGTCGCGAGAGAGACAGCTCTGTCCAGGGCAAGAAGCTCAGCCTGATAGACCGAGCAGTGCGCACTCAACTTTAGCTTGACGGCTTTGGTTTCGGCCTCGCGATTCCATATGGAGATCGAGGCCCCAACCTTGCCGTCAATTTTACTGCCATCAGTGAAGATGCGCACTGCTTGAGCGTTATTACGCTCAAGGTCGTCTCGGTCAACCAGGCTGGTAAACCGCAGGCAGAGCCTTCCGGCCGGATGCGGCCTTGCACAATACGGCACTCTCCCATCCATCTCTCTGTCGCCAAGCAATCGCTCCGACACTCCCCTTTTGGCCTCGTACAGGGACGCGGCCTCACGGATTCGGAGATCCAAGGGGAGTATCCCAGCGAGTGCCATGGCGGCGTTCAGAGAGACGGTACGGTACGACTTGGTCATTTTCTGGGCGAAGCCTCTCTGAAGCGTACTCAAGCGCTTTCGCACCCCGAGCTTCCTGGCAGCGGGCGCCCAGGCACTGGCGGCGTACAAGACTATTGGCTCCACTACTGCGGTATAAATAGTCTTTATGACTTGGGGGTGGAGTCCCCAGCTCACCCTGGCGGCCCTCGACAGCTGCTTATACAGATCTTCAACTCTCCTGCAAGTGTTTTTCACATGAGAGTTGAAGGTCAGGTTGCTGTCTATCGTGAGCCCCAGGATTTTTATTTCGCCGGACAGGTCAACGCTGGTCCCGCCCATATTCAGGCGCGGGGAGTCGTACTTCAGTTTTCGGGTTAGCACCATCGCCTTTGTTTTGTGTGGTGCAAACCTCAACTTGTTTCTGACTCCCCACTCCCGAACATAGGCAAGAGCAGCATTGGCCCGCAGCGAAACCTCCAACCCCGTGTCGCCGTCGAAGACGAGGACAACATCGTCAGCAAAAGCTTGACAATGTTCTCCCCGTTCTTCGAGGCCCCGCAGTAGTGGATCCAACAAGAGGTTCCATAGGATGGGACCCCCAATAGAGCCTTGAACACAGCCTTTGGTGGTGTTGCGCATGTGTTCGGCTCCCGCGTATCTCACCCTCACCTTTCGATCCTGAAGATAGCTGTCAATCATTCTGCGGATGTTAACAGGGCACTTTTCCTCAGCCAGTCTGACTTTGATAGCCGGCCACCAGGCGCTATCGAAGGCGCCCTCTATGTCCAGCGAAACAACAGTCACGAGTCTCTTTTGATCGAGTTTCCCGCGAATGTGCTTCACTAGGTCATAGAGAGCGTCCTCCGTGCTCCTCTGGGGCATAAAGCCATACTGACGAGTACTAATCCCTGGCAGAATGTAGAATTTTATACGATTGACAACCATCTTCTCAAGGATCTTGCCCAGAACAGGCAACAATCCGATCGGACGATAGGCCTTGGGGTTGGTGTAGTCCTCCTTTGCTGGTTTCCGGAGGACCACAACAGTGGCCTCCTTCCATGTGATCGGAAAGTAGCCCAGTTCGAGGCACTTATTGGCGAGGCTGAGAAACGCGTCGGGGTCAAGCGAAATAGCGCGTTGGCATATGTCGGCGGTTAATGCATCCGAGCCGGGGGCTTTCTTGGGATTGAAGCTCGAGACCGCGTCGCTTAGTTCAACGGCGGTAAACGGTGGATCCAAAGTTTCATTTGGAGTCCACTCGTTTACCCGTTTAGCGGCGCGTCTCGTACGCTGATGGTCTGCGTTGTCTTCAATCCCAAGATCCTCCGGGTAGAAGATCCCCGCCAACAATGCTGCTGATTCGCTAGGGTCATAGGCCTTACCGTCTTTGACCAACGGTACGTCAACCTTTTTCACCGTGGTTCTACCTATGACCCTGTATATCCCATCCCACAGACCCTCTCTGTCTTGACGCTCGCAGAACGCTTTCCAGCTCGCGATCTGCGTTGTCTTAGCAAGCGATTCATAGAGCTCTTTTGCTTGCAGATACTCTTCTATGACTCTGTCGCGTCGGATCGGTGCAGCGCAGCGAATACGCCGGCGCTTGGTGTTGACATCGCGTTTTAGCGCGGCGAGTTCATCATTCCACCAGGGTAGACTATAGCGCTCTGTTATCTTCCTGATTGGCATGCTAGTTTCGCATGCCTTCGCTATAAGACTAACGTATAATTCAACACTTTTTTCTAAATCGACGGTGTTGTCGATTGCGTCGATAGAACCGCTTTTGATAAAATTTTCGTTTTGCAGCTGGGTGAGCTTTGTGCAAAACTCATCCCAGTTTGCCTTTTTGGTGTTGAATTTACGCGTCGTTCCACTGATGATCATAGGTCTCTCCTTCTTCAGGTTGATACAGAACGCTATAGCGTTGTGGTCCGAACTCGCCACGCTGTCATCCACCCTCCAATCCGACACTAACAAGAGTGCGTCCGGTGAGCACGCCGTAATGTCGACACGGCTAGAGTACCTTTTATTTCCTCTAATCGTGTCGAAAGTAGGGGTGCTACCCTGATTGAGTATCTGCAGGTCGAGCTCCTCTAGAACCCCAAACAAGGTCTCCCCTCTGCTGTCGGTCTTTTTGCTTCCCCACCAGGTGTTCCAGGCATTTGCGTCGCCTCCAACCACCACATATCGAGAGTCCATGCTCGAGACTACTGCGGCTAGTTGGTCCAAGTATGGCTCTATCGGCTGGTCGGGCTCGAAGTAGAACGAGATGACACCCATCTCCCAGGCACCGGTTTTTATTCGCACCACCGCGATGTTGTTGGTGGTGAACTTGGTATCAAGGGTCACGGCCAAGTCGCAGTCGTACACGACAACTGCGGCTTTGACGCGGTCACCCTGTCTACCGGCGCACTGGAAGACACGCACACCCCGATAGTCCCGCATCGAACCCGACCCGCCGACATACGGCTCCTGGACCAACGCAAAGGCCACTTTGTTCTGCGTGGCCTCGAGCATGAGCTCTTGCGTGGCGAGTTGCTTGCACTTCAAATTTGCCTGGAACACCCGGTAAGGCTTCAAAGTGGCTCCGGTCTCGTCCAGGACAACTTTAGCAATATGCTACCGTTGTCCTGGCCAAGGCCTCCCACTTCCGGCGCACCACGCAGGCTTGGTCAAACGCGTTGTGTTTCGCGTCCAACCCAGCCCGCGTGCAGTTACAGCAAGTCGGGGAGACTCCTGCCTGCCACTTCGGACAGCTCGCCTTGAGGTGAGCTTCCCCGCAGTGGCTGCATCTCGTTTCGGGCTCTTTGCAGAATCGCTTGCTATGCCCGTAGCCTAAGCACGCAGAACACTGCACGAGTGGGGATTGGTCCTCAACCCTCACCCGCTGCAGGTCAACGTGTATGGCGCCCGCCGCCGTCACACGCGACCACACCTGTGGGGACACCTTCAAAATGATGTGGCACAAGAGAGGATTTCTGACTTTTCTTCTATATTTAATTTCCGCTCTGTAATCTTCTTTCTTAATATCTTTAAATAAATTTTTGTTTTGGTCCGCTAAAGCCTGCAGGACGTCCTCGTCGGTATTATAGTGGAGGACGTCCTTCAGGATTATAAGCGGATCTTTATTTTTAATTTCTTCTACGCGTAGGTTAGCATTTTTCAGTCTGTGCATAACCTTTTCGCGTTCCTCCCTTGTGCCACATCCCACTATAACCTTACGGTCTCTCGCCTTCCTGACCCTATCAACAAGTACTCCAGTCTCCTTTGCATTAACTGCAGTCCTAATGCGCTGGAGCACTTGTTCCCCTGTCTCTTGTTCGTCTGTAGAGGTTACAGCAACCGAGTGTAGTGCCGGCCGCTCAGCGGGGTTCTTTTTTGGCTCGCTAGCGGCCATCGTGGCGTAAGTCGGTTGCTGTCGCCTCTCCTCCCTTTCTTCTTTAATACAGCTTATTAAGTTTTCAATTTTTTCTGTGCTATTTACAATATGTTTCGCGTGCTCGGCTAACTTTTCCTCGATGTCTTTTATTATTTTTTCATTAATAAAAGAGGGTGAAGGCGGGTTCACGGAGGGAGCCTCCGTGAGCCCGCCCTCACCCACATTTATTTCCCATTTTTGACTGCTGCGCCGGTCGCACGCGGGAGACAGGGGATTTTCCGTTTCAGCCTCCCTTATGAGCCTGTACATTTTATCGGCTGCAGCTGATATTTCCGTTTTTATCTCTCCCTTTAGGTTTCTGGAGTTACTCAGCTGCAGCTTTATTTTAACAAGTAGTTGTTTGGCTTCCGCCGACCTGCCCTTTAAAGTTGTTTTCGATTTCTTTGGTGCCTGGATAATAAAAGTATCCATATTCGCAGGTTGGGCCCCTTGTGTCTGTCTGACAAGGCTACTGCCTTTTTGTGCAGTGTGAAAATCAACAGGAGGCTCAACCTGCGTCTGGGATTCTAGCGGCACCTGAATAGCTTTGGCGCCCTCAGAAGTTTGGGAGGCCAGTAAGCTATCCTCATCCTCGGTCGGCGGGGTTCTTGTGGGCGTTTTACGGCTCCGGGAGGCTTAAAGGCCTCCCAACAGTCAATGGCAAAACTTAATCTATAAGCTGGGAGGTGTAAAGCCTCCCAACAGTCAACAATAAAACTTAACTAATGATTTAAACTATATAAACAACTTAATCCAATTTGTTGAAAGGTGTAAAGCCTTCCAACAGCCAATAGTCAACTTAGCCTAGGAAGCTGGGAGGTGTAAAGCCTCCCAACAGTTAACAACTAAACCTTAACCAACTAGTTGAGGGTGTAAAGGGCCACTCAACGGTCAATAATACAACGATAAAACTAAAACTATGTAAATATTTTAACCTAGTTAGTTGGAAGGTGTAAAGCCTTCCAACAGTCAGTAGTAACTAAGCCTAGAAAGCTGCGAGGTTTAAGGCCTCTTTATGTCAAGCTTGTCAAGCTTAAATTTAAAACTATGTATTTGGGAGGTGTAAAATGCCTCCCAAGTCAATCTCCTTCTTAATTAGGGTGTAGAAAGCCCTAATTTGTCGACTGCCGGCCCAAAATTTGTGACACCGACCCCTTCAAGTGTACGTTTCGGATCCTCACAAAATGGAGAACCCGAAACGGCAATAAAAATTTTTGGCTCTCCCTATGGTATTGCTGGAGTCTTGCGCCTCCAGTCAACGCAATAGGGAGGGCGGATGGGCCAGGAATGCAAATTTGAGCACGGATCCCGTTCCCGCGCGCACTCGCGGTCGCACAGGGAGCAAGGCCGTCTCAAAATTGCTGGAAATTTGGAAAAATTTTTGAGAAATTTACGAAAACTATGAAAATTTTGAAAAAATGAATATTAATGATTTTTGTTTTTTATGTTACAGGGAGACGCAGGAGGCCTGAAAACGTCGCCCGGACTGCAAATTGACAATTAAAGACCAACACCGACTGTAAATTTTCGAAAAATATTGACAGAATCTATCAAATTGTATGGAGATTTCGTATCGCTTAGGTAACCTCGGTTACATATAAGTCGAATGCAGGTGAGACAGAAACGCAAATTTGAGCACGGATCCCGTTCCCGCGCGCACTCGCGGTCGCACAGGGAGCAAGGCCGTCTCAAAATTGCTGGAAATTTGGAAAAATTTTTGAGAAATTTACGAAAACTATGAAAATTTTGAAAAAATGAATATTAATGATTTTTGTTTTTTATGTTACAGGGAGACGCAGGAGGCCTGAAAACGTCGCCCGGACTGCAAATTGACAATTAAAGACCAACACCGACTGTAAATTTTCGAAAAATATTGACAGAATCTATCAAATTGTATGGAGATTTCGTATCGCTTAGGTAACCTCGGTTACATATAAGTCGAATGCAGGTGAGACAGAAACGCAAATTTGAGCACGGATCCCGTTCCCGCGCGCACTCGCGGTCGCACAGGGAGCAAGGCCGTCTCAAAATTGCTGGAAATTTGGAAAAATTTTTGAGAAATTTACGAAAACTATGAAAATTTTGAAAAAATGAATATTAATGATTTTTGTTTTTTATGTTACAGGGAGACGCAGGAGGCCTGAAAACGTCGCCCGGACTGCAAATTGACAATTAAAGACCAACACCGACTGTAAATTTTCGAAAAATATTGACAGAATCTATCAAATTGTATGGAGATTTCGTATCGCTTAGGTAACCTCGGTTACATATAAGTCGAATGCAGGTGAGACAGAAACGCAAATTTGAGCACGGATCCCGTTCCCGCGCGCACTCGCGGTCGCACAGGGAGCAAGGCCGTCTCAAAATTGCTGGAAATTTGGAAAAATTTTTGAGAAATTTACGAAAACTATGAAAATTTTGAAAAAATGAATATTAATGATTTTTGTTTTTTATGTTACAGGGAGACGCAGGAGGCCTGAAAACGTCGCCCGGACTGCAAATTGACAATTAAAGACCAACACCGACTGTAAATTTTCGAAAAATATTGACAGAATCTATCAAATTGTATGGAGATTTCGTATCGCTTAGGTAACCTCGGTTACATATAAGTCGAATGCAGGTGAGACAGAAACGCAAATTTGAGCACGGATCCCGTTCCCGCGCGCACTCGCGGTCGCACAGGGAGCAAGGCCGTCTCAAAATTGCTGGAAATTTGGAAAAATTTTTGAGAAATTTACGAAAACTATGAAAATTTTGAAAAAATGAATATTAATGATTTTTGTTTTTTATGTTACAGGGAGACGCAGGAGGCCTGAAAACGTCGCCCGGACTGCAAATTGACAATTAAAGACCAACACCGACTGTAAATTTTCGAAAAATATTGACAGAATCTATCAAATTGTATGGAGATTTCGTATCGCTTAGGTAACCTCGGTTACATATAAGTCGAATGCAGGTGAGACAGAAACGCAAATTTGAGCACGGATCCCGTTCCCGCGCGCACTCGCGGTCGCACAGGGAGCAAGGCCGTCTCAAAATTGCTGGAAATTTGGAAAAATTTTTGAGAAATTTACGAAAACTATGAAAATTTTGAAAAAATGAATATTAATGATTTTTGTTTTTTATGTTACAGGGAGACGCAGGAGGCCTGAAAACGTCGCCCGGACTGCAAATTGACAATTAAAGACCAACACCGACTGTAAATTTTCGAAAAATATTGACAGAATCTATCAAATTGTATGGAGATTTCGTATCGCTTAGGTAACCTCGGTTACATATAAGTCGAATGCAGGTGAGACAGAAACGCAAATTTGAGCACGGATCCCGTTCCCGCGCGCACTCGCGGTCGCACAGGGAGCAAGGCCGTCTCAAAATTGCTGGAAATTTGGAAAAATTTTTGAGAAATTTACGAAAACTATGAAAATTTTGAAAAAATGAATATTAATGATTTTTGTTTTTTATGTTACAGGGAGACGCAGGAGGCCTGAAAACGTCGCCCGGACTGCAAATTGACAATTAAAGACCAACACCGACTGTAAATTTTCGAAAAATATTGACAGAATCTATCAAATTGTATGGAGATTTCGTATCGCTTAGGTAACCTCGGTTACATATAAGTCGAATGCAGGTGAGACAGAAACGCAAATTTGAGCACGGATCCCGTTCCCGCGCGCACTCGCGGTCGCACAGGGAGCAAGGCCGTCTCAAAATTGCTGGAAATTTGGAAAAATTTTTGAGAAATTTACGAAAACTATGAAAATTTTGAAAAAATGAATATTAATGATTTTTGTTTTTTATGTTACAGGGAGACGCAGGAGGCCTGAAAACGTCGCCCGGACTGCAAATTGACAATTAAAGACCAACACCGACTGTAAATTTTCGAAAAATATTGACAGAATCTATCAAATTGTATGGAGATTTCGTATCGCTTAGGTAACCTCGGTTACATATAAGTCGAATGCAGGTGAGACAGAAACGCAAATTTGAGCACGGATCCCGTTCCCGCGCGCACTCGCGGTCGCACAGGGAGCAAGGCCGTCTCAAAATTGCTGGAAATTTGGAAAAATTTTTGAGAAATTTACGAAAACTATGAAAATTTTGAAAAAATGAATATTAATGATTTTTGTTTTTTATGTTACAGGGAGACGCAGGAGGCCTGAAAACGTCGCCCGGACTGCAAATTGACAATTAAAGACCAACACCGACTGTAAATTTTCGAAAAATATTGACAGAATCTATCAAATTGTATGGAGATTTCGTATCGCTTAGGTAACCTCGGTTACATATAAGTCGAATGCAGGTGAGACAGAAACGCAAATTTGAGCACGGATCCCGTTCCCGCGCGCACTCGCGGTCGCACAGGGAGCAAGGCCGTCTCAAAATTGCTGGAAATTTGGAAAAATTTTTGAGAAATTTACGAAAACTATGAAAATTTTGAAAAAATGAATATTAATGATTTTTGTTTTTTATGTTACAGGGAGACGCAGGAGGCCTGAAAACGTCGCCCGGACTGCAAATTGACAATTAAAGACCAACACCGACTGTAAATTTTCGAAAAATATTGACAGAATCTATCAAATTGTATGGAGATTTCGTATCGCTTAGGTAACCTCGGTTACATATAAGTCGAATGCAGGTGAGACAGAAACGCAAATTTGAGCACGGATCCCGTTCCCGCGCGCACTCGCGGTCGCACAGGGAGCAAGGCCGTCTCAAAATTGCTGGAAATTTGGAAAAATTTTTGAGAAATTTACGAAAACTATGAAAATTTTGAAAAAATGAATATTAATGATTTTTGTTTTTTATGTTACAGGGAGACGCAGGAGGCCTGAAAACGTCGCCCGGACTGCAAATTGACAATTAAAGACCAACACCGACTGTAAATTTTCGAAAAATATTGACAGAATCTATCAAATTGTATGGAGATTTCGTATCGCTTAGGTAACCTCGGTTACATATAAGTCGAATGCAGGTGAGACAGAAACGCAAATTTGAGCACGGATCCCGTTCCCGCGCGCACTCGCGGTCGCACAGGGAGCAAGGCCGTCTCAAAATTGCTGGAAATTTGGAAAAATTTTTGAGAAATTTACGAAAACTATGAAAATTTTGAAAAAATGAATATTAATGATTTTTGTTTTTTATGTTACAGGGAGACGCAGGAGGCCTGAAAACGTCGCCCGGACTGCAAATTGACAATTAAAGACCAACACCGACTGTAAATTTTCGAAAAATATTGACAGAATCTATCAAATTGTATGGAGATTTCGTATCGCTTAGGTAACCTCGGTTACATATAAGTCGAATGCAGGTGAGACAGAAACGCAAATTTGAGCACGGATCCCGTTCCCGCGCGCACTCGCGGTCGCACAGGGAGCAAGGCCGTCTCAAAATTGCTGGAAATTTGGAAAAATTTTTGAGAAATTTACGAAAACTATGAAAATTTTGAAAAAATGAATATTAATGATTTTTGTTTTTTATGTTACAGGGAGACGCAGGAGGCCTGAAAACGTCGCCCGGACTGCAAATTGACAATTAAAGACCAACACCGACTGTAAATTTTCGAAAAATATTGACAGAATCTATCAAATTGTATGGAGATTTCGTATCGCTTAGGTAACCTCGGTTACATATAAGTCGAATGCAGGTGAGACAGAAACGCAAATTTGAGCACGGATCCCGTTCCCGCGCGCACTCGCGGTCGCACAGGGAGCAAGGCCGTCTCAAAATTGCTGGAAATTTGGAAAAATTTTTGAGAAATTTACGAAAACTATGAAAATTTTGAAAAAATGAATATTAATGATTTTTGTTTTTTATGTTACAGGGAGACGCAGGAGGCCTGAAAACGTCGCCCGGACTGCAAATTGACAATTAAAGACCAACACCGACTGTAAATTTTCGAAAAATATTGACAGAATCTATCAAATTGTATGGAGATTTCGTATCGCTTAGGTAACCTCGGTTACATATAAGTCGAATGCAGGTGAGACAGAAACGCAAATTTGAGCACGGATCCCGTTCCCGCGCGCACTCGCGGTCGCACAGGGAGCAAGGCCGTCTCAAAATTGCTGGAAATTTGGAAAAATTTTTGAGAAATTTACGAAAACTATGAAAATTTTGAAAAAATGAATATTAATGATTTTTGTTTTTTATGTTACAGGGAGACGCAGGAGGCCTGAAAACGTCGCCCGGACTGCAAATTGACAATTAAAGACCAACACCGACTGTAAATTTTCGAAAAATATTGACAGAATCTATCAAATTGTATGGAGATTTCGTATCGCTTAGGTAACCTCGGTTACATATAAGTCGAATGCAGGTGAGACAGAAACGCAAATTTGAGCACGGATCCCGTTCCCGCGCGCACTCGCGGTCGCACAGGGAGCAAGGCCGTCTCAAAATTGCTGGAAATTTGGAAAAATTTTTGAGAAATTTACGAAAACTATGAAAATTTTGAAAAAATGAATATTAATGATTTTTGTTTTTTATGTTACAGGGAGACGCAGGAGGCCTGAAAACGTCGCCCGGACTGCAAATTGACAATTAAAGACCAACACCGACTGTAAATTTTCGAAAAATATTGACAGAATCTATCAAATTGTATGGAGATTTCGTATCGCTTAGGTAACCTCGGTTACATATAAGTCGAATGCAGGTGAGACAGAAACGCAAATTTGAGCACGGATCCCGTTCCCGCGCGCACTCGCGGTCGCACAGGGAGCAAGGCCGTCTCAAAATTGCTGGAAATTTGGAAAAATTTTTGAGAAATTTACGAAAACTATGAAAATTTTGAAAAAATGAATATTAATGATTTTTGTTTTTTATGTTACAGGGAGACGCAGGAGGCCTGAAAACGTCGCCCGGACTGCAAATTGACAATTAAAGACCAACACCGACTGTAAATTTTCGAAAAATATTGACAGAATCTATCAAATTGTATGGAGATTTCGTATCGCTTAGGTAACCTCGGTTACATATAAGTCGAATGCAGGTGAGACAGAAACGCAAATTTGAGCACGGATCCCGTTCCCGCGCGCACTCGCGGTCGCACAGGGAGCAAGGCCGTCTCAAAATTGCTGGAAATTTGGAAAAATTTTTGAGAAATTTACGAAAACTATGAAAATTTTGAAAAAATGAATATTAATGATTTTTGTTTTTTATGTTACAGGGAGACGCAGGAGGCCTGAAAACGTCGCCCGGACTGCAAATTGACAATTAAAGACCAACACCGACTGTAAATTTTCGAAAAATATTGACAGAATCTATCAAATTGTATGGAGATTTCGTATCGCTTAGGTAACCTCGGTTACATATAAGTCGAATGCAGGTGAGACAGAAACGCAAATTTGAGCACGGATCCCGTTCCCGCGCGCACTCGCGGTCGCACAGGGAGCAAGGCCGTCTCAAAATTGCTGGAAATTTGGAAAAATTTTTGAGAAATTTACGAAAACTATGAAAATTTTGAAAAAATGAATATTAATGATTTTTGTTTTTTATGTTACAGGGAGACGCAGGAGGCCTGAAAACGTCGCCCGGACTGCAAATTGACAATTAAAGACCAACACCGACTGTAAATTTTCGAAAAATATTGACAGAATCTATCAAATTGTATGGAGATTTCGTATCGCTTAGGTAACCTCGGTTACATATAAGTCGAATGCAGGTGAGACAGAAACGCAAATTTGAGCACGGATCCCGTTCCCGCGCGCACTCGCGGTCGCACAGGGAGCAAGGCCGTCTCAAAATTGCTGGAAATTTGGAAAAATTTTTGAGAAATTTACGAAAACTATGAAAATTTTGAAAAAATGAATATTAATGATTTTTGTTTTTTATGTTACAGGGAGACGCAGGAGGCCTGAAAACGTCGCCCGGACTGCAAATTGACAATTAAAGACCAACACCGACTGTAAATTTTCGAAAAATATTGACAGAATCTATCAAATTGTATGGAGATTTCGTATCGCTTAGGTAACCTCGGTTACATATAAGTCGAATGCAGGTGAGACAGAAACGCAAATTTGAGCACGGATCCCGTTCCCGCGCGCACTCGCGGTCGCACAGGGAGCAAGGCCGTCTCAAAATTGCTGGAAATTTGGAAAAATTTTTGAGAAATTTACGAAAACTATGAAAATTTTGAAAAAATGAATATTAATGATTTTTGTTTTTTATGTTACAGGGAGACGCAGGAGGCCTGAAAACGTCGCCCGGACTGCAAATTGACAATTAAAGACCAACACCGACTGTAAATTTTCGAAAAATATTGACAGAATCTATCAAATTGTATGGAGATTTCGTATCGCTTAGGTAACCTCGGTTACATATAAGTCGAATGCAGGTGAGACAGAAACGCAAATTTGAGCACGGATCCCGTTCCCGCGCGCACTCGCGGTCGCACAGGGAGCAAGGCCGTCTCAAAATTGCTGGAAATTTGGAAAAATTTTTGAGAAATTTACGAAAACTATGAAAATTTTGAAAAAATGAATATTAATGATTTTTGTTTTTTATGTTACAGGGAGACGCAGGAGGCCTGAAAACGTCGCCCGGACTGCAAATTGACAATTAAAGACCAACACCGACTGTAAATTTTCGAAAAATATTGACAGAATCTATCAAATTGTATGGAGATTTCGTATCGCTTAGGTAACCTCGGTTACATATAAGTCGAATGCAGGTGAGACAGAAACGCAAATTTGAGCACGGATCCCGTTCCCGCGCGCACTCGCGGTCGCACAGGGAGCAAGGCCGTCTCAAAATTGCTGGAAATTTGGAAAAATTTTTGAGAAATTTACGAAAACTATGAAAATTTTGAAAAAATGAATATTAATGATTTTTGTTTTTTATGTTACAGGGAGACGCAGGAGGCCTGAAAACGTCGCCCGGACTGCAAATTGACAATTAAAGACCAACACCGACTGTAAATTTTCGAAAAATATTGACAGAATCTATCAAATTGTATGGAGATTTCGTATCGCTTAGGTAACCTCGGTTACATATAAGTCGAATGCAGGTGAGACAGAAACGCAAATTTGAGCACGGATCCCGTTCCCGCGCGCACTCGCGGTCGCACAGGGAGCAAGGCCGTCTCAAAATTGCTGGAAATTTGGAAAAATTTTTGAGAAA
>NW_026441293.1:0-15665 GCF_947172395.1 Bicyclus anynana
ATCAAATTCAACTAACACAACCATACCTACGGTGATTGGATTGTCCGGTGTACACCATTTGCCTTTGACTTGCAAAGTGTGCAGATAATCCAAACGCCATTTCTTCCAATATGACATAACGAGGCTATCGAGTAACTGTTTTCGATTCTTTAAATTAGGCCTTTCAGGGTTAAAGGTTGTCGTTGGAAAGTATTCTAAAGGCGTGGTCATTAGAAAATGCGCTGGTGTAATAATATCGGGCTGGTGGTCAGATGTTGTTAAACCTAGCGGGCGCGAGTTGAGGATACACTCAATTTGTGTGAGTACAGTAAATAATTCCTCATAAGTAAGGAGTTGCTTGCCAATGACTCTATAAAGGTGAGCTTTTACGCATTTTATATTTGATTCCCATATTCCACCGAAATGTGGAGAACGCGGCGGAATGGTTTTCCATTCTATTCGTTTTTTTTGTAGTTCTAGACCAAATTTATTTTTATAGTCTGAGCTAAGTAAAAGAGAATATATTTCATCTAATTGAGCCTTTGCTCCAATAAACGTCCCGGACATGTCAGTCCAGATGGTATTTACTGGACCGCGTCTACTCAAGAATCTATTTAAACAGGATATCATGTTATCTGATGTTAAATCTGACGCGAGCTCTATGTGTATTGCCTTTGTCACTAAGCACACGAATAAACATATATACGCTTTCTGTGACTGATATCCACGTCTGCGAGTGAGGGTTATGCGAATCGGACCTGCGTGATCGATTCCTGTAAAAAGGAAGGCCTTTGCTTCCTGGAGGCGATAAGACGGAAGGTCAGCCATGATTGGAGAAGGGTGCGAAGGTTTCGTCCTAAAGCAAATATTGCATTTATGAATTCTAGACCTAATAACCGTCCTAGCGTCAAGAATCCAAAATCTTTGTCGTATGATCGACATTAAAAGACCTGCTCCGGTGTGACAGTTCTTTAAATGATAATTATCAATTATTAGGTCAACTGCGTGATCATGTTTAGGAAGCAAGGCCGGATGTTTGGCTTCGTAGGGTAAATCTGCATTTGAAAGCCTCCCTCCTATACGTACAATTCCCTTATCATCGAGAAAAACAGACAACTTCTGTAATTTTTTTGATGGTAATTGTTTATTTTTTAAGCGGGTTATTTCATCAGCGAAATGAACGCGTTGAATTTCTTTTATTAAAGCGTTTTCAACAAAAAATATTTTATTGACTTCTCCAGTGTCAGGCAAAAGTCTAGCGAAGCGATAAACATATAAAACAGTGCGTATTAATTTATTCCAAGAGGAAAAGCGTTGCGTTAAATTATATAATATAGATTGTTCGCATTGAACGTTAGTTATTACTAGAGTATTACTTTTAAACTCAGGCAGCGTTTCATATGTCGCGGGAAAAAAATCACTTTTGGGCCATTCAGAAGGTGGTGTATTAAGCCACTCTGGACCATTCCACCAAAGTGAATGCGATATTAATTGAGCTGGTAACATACCACGTGATAAACAATCACTAGGATTCTCAATTCCTGCTACGTGGTAAAAATGTTGTGGATCCAAATTTTCTTGGCATTGAGAAACACGATTACTTACAAATGTATTCCACCTATGCGGAGAGGATTTTATCCACGACAAAGCGATGGTTGAATCGGAAAATGCGTAAATTTCTTCAATATTAATGCGAGTAGAATAAGTTTCCTTTACGATTTTAACTAATTTCGACATTAAAAGAGCGGCGCATAACTCTAACCGGGCAAGTGTAGTTATTTTCAGTGGGGATACTTTCGATTTAGAACATAATAAATTTACAATAATATTGTTATGTGAATCTGTAATGTGTAAGTATACCACACATCCATATCCGTTAAGGCTTGCATCACAAAAAGCTACAATATTTACTTTGCTTCCCTCTTTAATGCCAGTATGACGCGGTATTTGTAAAGAATCTGATAAGAGAGAGAATTCTTTCGTTAATGCTAGATATTTTCTAGTTACATTTTCGCAAGGTGTGTCATCCCAGTCAACTTTATTTATCCAAAGTTCTTTAATAAGTAATTTTGCGTACAAAATAACTGGTGACACAAGACCTAAAACGTCAAATAGCCTAGCGACAAAAGACAAAATCGTGCGTTTCGTACATTTATCATCCAATTTCGAGATGGTAAAATGAAATATATCTGGTTTAGGCTCCCAAGCGAGACCTAACACCTTGCAAATATTATTTTTATCAGAAAAATTTACAACTGTGCGGTGCGTGTTCGGTAAATTATCTAAAAGTGACGTAGAATTACTGGTCCATTTGACTAGCTCAAAGGCGCCAGATTTGAATAATGAGACTAATTCTCGTGATAATTCTTTCGCTGTTTCCTCATTTGGTTCTGAGTGTACTAGGTCATCCATATAGAATTGTGATTTGGCAATTTCACTCGCCAATGGAAAGCGTTTATTTTCCTCACTACACAATTGCTGTAATGTTCGCATTGCGAGATACGGACTTGACTTCAATCCGAAGGGAACGCGATTGAAATGAAAAATGCGGATATGTTCTTTATCGTGAAAACGAAATAAAAATTTTAAATATTTCCTATCGCGTGGTGTAACTTCAATTTGAAGATACAATTGCTTAATGTCCGCAGTCATTGCTACCGGAAATAATCGAAAGTTCAAAAGAAGAGTAAACAAATCGGCTTGTAAATTTGGACCGACATGTAATATATCATTTAGTGAAATATTATTAATATTTTTAACCGAAGGGTCAATTACTATCCTTACTGGGCTAGTAATTTTTTCTGGCCGAATAATGGGATGGTGTGCTAAATAAAATCCTTCATCCCTTTTTTCGAGATCATTAATCTCGGATATATAACCTAAGCTCAAATAATCGTTTATGATTTGGTTATATTGCGTGCGTAAAGTGGAGTCATGATTAAGTCTCCGTTCTAAAGAAATTAATCGTCGATATGCGTTGCGATATGAATCATTAAATATAGTAGGATTTTTGCAAAATGGCAAAGCTACTGAGTATCGTCCATTTTCGTTACGAGAAATCGATTCTGAATATAATTTCTCACAATCGATATCCGCTGGACTAAAATGTTTTTTAACAGGAATTTGATCTAATTCCCAAAAGTTTTGCAGATCGAAACTTAACTCGTTTATAGCTAGCGCGGTAAAGGAGTTATTACTTTGTTCACAATACTGATTGCAGCTTCCCATTAATATATATCCAAATGTAGTAAGTAACGCTGCAGGACCGTGCGTTTCAGGTATAATTTTTTTACCTATATATATGTGCGGGAATAATTCGGCGCCTAGAATTAAATCGATACCGCCTGGGATATTCCAGGTAGGGTCTGCGAGAGGAATATCGCTGATATAGTCCATGTTACACGTATTAACGTATTGTGTCGGTAACTGGTCTGTTAAACAATCTAAAACAAGTGCCCTTATATTATATTTATTCATAGGATAAATTCGCGATTGTATATCTAACGTTACATAACCATGAATAGGCTGTGAACTCATTCCTATTCCTTTAATGAATGAATTATATATCGGCTTTATAGGTAAACTTAACATCTGACAACATTTTAAAGTTATAACATTATTTTGCGATCCGATGTCGAGCAGGCATCTAATATCAACCTTATTACGTTTCTTATAAGGCGTAGCCCTTACAACAACACTCGCGAGTAGTATATTTGACCTACCTTCATTCATGTTCGATTTAATCAGAGTGTTCGTATGGCGTGCGTTAGAGAAGGATGCGACATAATTTTGAGAGGTGTTTATCCTAGCGTCAGAGGGAGACGGCACTATTCTCGCAGTTTCACTCTGTGCATTGTTGCAAACAGCTGATGTATTCCTTTGTGCGTATTTAGTGTTATTATTATCCCTATGCAATAGCTTATGATGCTTTTTGTTACAAAAACAGGTGACCTTTGACTTGCATGATCTTAAATTGTGAAAAAGTGATAAGCAATTTATACACCCATTTTTTGATTTAATAAATTCAAATCTCGATAAAGGATCATTAATTTCTATAATTTTTTTACAATTATAAAGATTCGAGTGACTTTGATTACATAATTCACAAGAATTTGTCGTTGCATTGTTACTTGAAAAATCAGTCTGTGCAATCAATGTTTTGTAGGTATTACGGGAATTTGAATTTGATATTTTTTGAAGCGAAGTGTTAGAACGTTCGAGAATTTTTACCTGAATTTGAACGAATTCTACTAATTGCGTGTATGTAGGTATATCAATATTTTTCGATTGCAAGGACATCTCAAAGTTTTGTATTATTTGCGAATCCATCTTTCTTAAGGCACAGTGTAATAAAATAAAATCTGTAAGATCGGAAATATCAATTTGTTTTAGTGCGGCGACTGAAGAAGAAAACTTTTCTATAAACATATTTAAACTGTTTACATTATTAGAACAGTTTTTCAAATCGAAAATATTATTTAAATAATGAGTAGCTAATGCGCGTTTATCTTGGTATTTTTTCACCAAGTTATTCCAAATGATATTATATGTATCGCCATTTGGAACTAAGCCTGCAGTAAAGGTCAATGCACCTTGAGTCAATTTAGAAATAAGATATTGAACCCTTTGTGAATCTGTTAAGTTTTTATTTAAATGTACGTTCGCCTTAAATGTTTCGTAAAATATAGCTCAGTTTCGTGGTTTCCCATCAAAACAGGGAATTTGTATTGGAGCCAAATTAATGTGGGTAGCTGGAGCTTCATTCTTAGTATTTGACAAATTATTATTAGTATTTGACAAAATTTTATTCCTAACTCTTTTCACTGTTGAGTACAGATCCTCAAATGAATCCAGCGCCTGGTAGTCAGGCTGGGCTTTCGGATTTATTTGTAATGATAAATCATTTATGCTATCCAATATGTTTTCGAACTTCGCATGTAATGCATCGATAGTTTCAGACTCGTTCATAAAAGTATCATTTTTCTAGACTCGAAGGTAGAAATGGCCTTTGAACTATCATATAGCCTATTTAGTCTTTGGAAGATATTTTCCTTTTTGCAAATAAGTATATTCAACTGCGTTTTTAATTCACTGTTCTCCATCTTATTGAAAAGAAAAGAAAATGAGAATTAAATAAATTATAACTAATCTCGTGATGATATTACACAAAGATTGCGTGAAGCGGCGCGCGCGTGGCGGTAGGTAGGTATCGAACTTAATGTCGATCGCGGAGTTTACGAGAATACTTTAGATATTCTTTACGTAAGTAGGTATATATAAATGCGGAATGACTTAAATCTTCATAATAACAAGAGATAAGACATGTAATTAAGTTATAAGCGTTCTTTGGATATCACAAAGATGGCGGAAGAAAAAACTATATGAGTATACCTAACGTATGACGTAGGTATGAATTTTAGTTACTGTTAATAGCTAGAACACTATCCTAGGCTCGAATGGACCAAACTTATGGTGTGACACGTGTAAATAGTGTCCCACCTTTCTTGTGGGGGTTGATGCGTTTTAAAACTTTAATTAGCGGCGGCGTATATTTGAGCAAAGTACACCAGTTGTCATTTCATTCAAACATTACACGAATAGAACAGTAGATAACAGCCTATGGACTTACCTTGCTTTTCGTCTTTCTGCGGGCGTCGTGAATGGCTTCTGGATGTCCACGCTGGAATGGCACCACTATAGGATTTCACTAAGTTATTAGTTCTGAGTAATGTGTAATGACAACTGTCTTTAAACTTTTAATGCGTTGCGTTTGAAGTGCACGACCGTCTTCGAGAGGCGCGAAAATCGGTGTCATCCAACTCTACAGCGCGTTTTTATGTTTTCATGAAATGAAAACAAGTAGGTATATACCTACTTGTACCGGCTCAAGCACCACCACCACCACCACTAAACTTTACAATTTTTAAACGACTGAAGAAAATATGCTTTATCTGCAAATACCAAAAGCTATGTTTTACCCCTTTATTCCATTTTAAAGATAAATAAAGATAAATATACTTTATTTGCACACCACAAAGACAAAAACAAGTGAAATAAAAAACAAATTAGGAAGAGATCAGCATACAAAAGGCGGCCTTATCGCTAAGTAGCGATTTCTTCCAGGCAACCTTCGGTTTAGGAAAACTTAAGGACATCAGCAGGTGGCGTAAAACAAAAATAACCATAGTATTAGTAATACACATACATACAAATAATTTACATCCTAATACATAAACAATATTACACAAATACCTACAATAATGAATAAAATACATATCAAAATATACTAATAAATACCTTATATTGATAAGAAATAATATATACAGATCGTCTTTACTGCACCAGATAATGAGACTTTACGGCATTTTTAAAAATGTCCAGTGTCTTTGATTGCCGTATATTTAAAGGGAGAGCATTCCATAACTTAACGGCTTGCACAACGAAAGAATGTTTATAAAATTTCGTCTTATGCACGGGTAAACATAGAGTTAGTAATCGACACTGTCTCAGTTCAGACTGCACTCCCTGAAACGTAAATTTCTCCTTCAGATACACAGGAGATTTTGGATTAAACAACACACAGTACAAAAGTGAAAGTACATGCAGATCCCGGCGACGACGAATAGGGAGCCACTTGAGCTTCTGACGGAATTCAGAAATATGGTCATATTTGCGTAGGCTAAATATGAACCGAATAGCAAGATTTTGAAGTCGCTCAAGTTTATTGAGTTGGTCCTCAGTTAAATTTAGATAACTCGCGTCCGCATAATCTAAAACCGAAAGAAGAAGAGTATGTGCTAACATAACTTTAGTAGGAATTGGTAAAAATGATCTTAAACGTCTCAGTGAGCCAAAAGTAGCAAACATCTTTTTACTCAACTCTTTGACATGCACGCACCACGACAACTGGTTATCAAGATGTACCCCAAGATCTTTAACTGTGTCACAAAAAGGAATAGTGGTACCATTATACAAAACTGGCCGGAGATCTACCCAATCAACTCTTGAGATGAGGGCAGGACTACCAATAATAATGGCCTTAGATTTTAGGGGATTTACCTTGAGCCCATACTGTCTGCTCCAGATATCAATTGCGCTAAGGTCACAGTTTATAGCAGAGACAGTTGAATTTAGGTTCTCAAGAGATGATGAGCGGTATATTTGGATATCATCTGCATACATATGGTAAAGAGAAGTTATATTTTGAGTGATCGAATTAATGAAGATAGAAAAAAGTAATGGAGATAACACGCCACCCTGAGGTACCCCTGCCGTAACATCGCACCAAGATGAAAAGAAGTCATCAACCCGAATGCGCTGCTTACGGCCTTTGAGGTAGCTCTGAAACCAGTCTATAACCGATGGAGATATGTTAATAGAGCGTAATAGACTCAACAAAATGTCATAGTCTACAGAATTAAAAGCATTACTGAAATCAAGCAGAACTAGTACAGTGAGTTGTCTATTATCCATCGCCCAACGAATATCGTCAGTAACTTTAGTCAAAGCGGTAACCGTACCATGACCAGGACGAAAACCAGATTGTAATGGACTTAAAAGTAAATTTCGGTTTAAGAATACGGATAACTGCTGGAAGACAAGTTTTCCCCATTCTTGCTAAAATATTTGAGAAGGTAATGTTAAAACGATTAAAATGTTTTTTTGATAAAAACAACATAATTATTAAAAAACAATTTGGCTTTCGCGATGGAAGTTCAACTACATTAGCATGTTTTCATCTTATTAAACTAATCACAGAAAATTTGAATGACAAGGTACCTATTACTGCAATGTTTCTAGATATGACCAAGGCATTTGACTATGTAAATCATAAATTACTTTTAAGAAAACTAGAAAAATATGGTGTAAGAGGTAAAGCTCATCAATGGTTTGAATCGTACCTAAAAGATAGGATGCAGTGCACTGAAATATGTAAAATAAATAATAGTGCTAAGAACAAATTTAGATCTAAATTCAGAATAGTTCAGAGAGGCGTGCCACAAGGCAGTGTAATGGGTCCGTTTTTATTTCTAATTTATATAAACGATCTTCCAAAATGTGTAAATCATTCTTGCATTTTATTTGCAGATGATACAACAATATTAATAAAAAATAATAACATTGATCATCAACAGGTTGTAAATGAAGCACTAAATAATGTAATAGAATGGTTGGGACAAAACTATTTAAAAGTTAATTTAGGAAAAACAAAAATTGTGCAATTTCACTCCTATCATTCAAAAAGGGCTCCTTTAAGTGTTCACTACGATAATGATTATATAATGATTTATTTATTTTGCTATCATCCGCGAAAATTCGGCGAACCCATGCGACAACGTCACCCAGGTCCGACAAAATACTCTCTACGTACGTTTCACCCCGAAACCGGAGCATCCTCAGGAGATGTTGACTCTACAACGTGCAATTGCAAAGTGTCGTTTTCGACCTTTGCTTCGTCTTTTATAGACCAAAAAGTAGGTGGGGCAAGAGGTGGGCGTTGCCAAGATACTCATAATATAAGCGATTTATCTTGCATCGCATTCAAACATTTTTATTAATGGTGACTTCGATAACTCTATTTGTTCATTTAATAGGGTAATTCCTGACTTATTATGTTTTATTATTTCTAATTGTTCCAAAACGCATAGTCGTAGGCCTTTATTGCAAGTGTGTAAAATGTCATACATATGATTATCTGCCAGCTTATGACCAGTATCTAGGAGATGCTTTGCAAAGTGCGACCTTTGTGGACGGTCATTTCGAACAGCGGATATGTGTTCCTTGTAACGTGTATCAAAATTTACTTACTTAAAATACATATTAATATTTACTTAAAATACATTACTCAGCAAAAGAAATTACAACTCTTACAAACTAGTTCCTCTAGATCCCAACTAGTAATAGATGACAATGCAGTTACTGACAACACTGATCACGATTTCTATCCTCGTGTTAAAAATCTTACGGATACGGTTTTTTCAAAGCATGAGATGACACTTTTAGAGAAAGGTTTAAAATTCAATATCCCAACTGTAAACTCTAAAAAATTGCTTGAAACACTAGCAGTAGATACAGAATTAGCTATAACACTTCATAAGAAAGGGGACATTGTTAAAAATATTATAGCGCACGATATAAATAACACTCACACTCTCACAATACCTAATCAGGACATGAAAATATTGAAATCGTTACAGAGCACTATTGCACGAGATAATATTGTAATTTCTAAAGCTGATAAAGGTAATACAGTTATAATAATGAAACGGGACGAGTATGTGGATAAAGTAAAAGATATACTTCTTGGAGACGAATTCCATCAATTATCAACAGATCCAACTAAAAAGTTTGCTGCAATAGTTAGACTAGCTATAAATAAATCAGAATTTATATTCCCCAAATGTACATCTAAACAAAAGGCTATTGTAATGAATACTCATGCCCCACTTTTGTATGGCTTACCTAAAATTCACAAGGATAACATCCCAATGCGTCCAGTTGTCTCCTATATTGGAGCGCCAGCATATGAACTAGCAAAGCAATTAAATAATATAATTAAACTAAAAACCTCTTTTCGGCCAGTATTTGCACTTAAAAACACTGTTGAACTAGTCACCAAAATCAAGGATATAGATTTACCTAACTGTTGTAAATTAATATCATTAGATGTCGATAGCTTATTTACTAATGTTCCAGTAAACGAAACACTGGACATTTTAAATAAATTGTTAGAAATAAATAAAACGCATCCTACTGAAATGGCAGAGTTGATTGAGTTAACACATATATGTATGGAACAAAATTATTTTAGATTTAATAATGATTACTATCAGCAAAATGAAGGGCTAGCTATGGGATCGCCTTTGAGTCCCTTAATGGCTGACATATTTATGGATGACTTTGAAAATAAAAATATTGTTAAAAATAATCACATTTTATATTACTATCGATATGTAGACGATATAATTATTTGCTGGACTGGAACGGACAGACAATTGGATGTCTTTGTAGATAAATTAAACAATTTGCACCCAAAAATTAAATTTAAATTAGAAATAGAACAGAATAATTCTTTAAATTTCCTTGATGTAACAATCACTAGAGTTAATAATAGACATCACTTTGGGATTTATCGTAAGCCAACTTATACAGATACTAGCGGACGCCCGCGACTTCGTCCGCGTAAATTTCGATGTCAACTTTACTACTACCCCTACCCTACCACTACCCCAACCCTACCCAACCCCTACATCTACCCTACCCCTACCCCAAACCTACTCCTACTCTACCCCTACCTCACCTACACCCTACCCCAATCCTACTCCTACCCTCCCCGTACCCTATCCCTTTCCTACCCCTATCCCACCCGTACCCCTATCTCACGCCTATACTACCCCTACCCTACCACTTCCCTATCCTACCCGTACCTCTACCCTACCACTACCCTACCTCTACCCCTACACTACCTATACCCTAAACCCGGCCCTAAACCTACCCTACCCCTACACTTCCAAATAATAAACAAAGATGGATAACACGAGGAATTAAAGTAAGTTCTAAAACAAAAAGATGCCTACGTATGAAATACTATAGAAATAAAAAAAATACATATGACAAAGAAAAGTACCAGAAGTTCGCTAAAACATTAAAAAAATGTGTCCATAATGCTCAAAAACTTGTAAATAAAAATAGAATCCATAAAAGTAAAAACAAATGTAAGACATCCTGGAATATTGTAAAAAATGAAATAACAAAACCGAATAACAACTATTCTGTTGATAGCATTATATTAAACAATGAAATAATTGACGAGCCAAATAAAATAGCACAGACTTTTAATAACTATTTTATAGAATTGACAAATAAAAATAATAATAGATCAAATAATGAACCACTTAATAAACTTAACAATGTATTTCAATCCATGTACCTAAAGCCAATGACGCACAAAGAAGTAGAAAAAGAAATTCTAAGCCTTAATAATACATCTGCGGAAGGTTATGACACTATTAATACTAAAATTATTAAGGCCACAAAAAATCACTTTATCCCAGTATTAACTTATTTGATAAATTTATCGTTTGAATCCGGATGTTTTCCAGAGATATTAAAAAAGTCAATCATCAAACCGATATACAAGAAGGGTAATATTAAAGACATAGGGAATTATAGACCTATTACACTAATTCCTATATTCTCCAAAATTTTTGAAAAATGTATGCTAAAGCGCCTATTAAATTATTGTAATAAATTTAATATTATACGAAAAGAGCAATATGGGTTTCAGAAAGATAAATCCACGACGCTGGCCATATTTTCCCTGTTCGACGAAGTTCTAAAAAGCGTAGACTCGAAAAATAATACTACTGGCTTATTTTTTGACCTATCGAAGGCATTTGATTTTGTGAGCCATGAAATTTTGTTAGCAAAATTAGAAAAAGTAGGGATAAGAGGACATGTTCTACAATGGATAAAATCTTACCTGATCAATCGCAGTCAGTCAGTTATAATAAAGAAAATCATAGACATGGAACTTAAAGAATTTAAATCCGAGTACAGGAATAATAGATATGGCGTTCCGCAAGGGAGCATATTAGGACCCTTTTTGTTCCTTATCTATATAAATGACATTATTGACGCAACTAACTATAAAACTGTTTTATACGCAGATGACATTGCAATTATTGTATCGACAAACAAAAGTACTACTATTAAAGGACACGAAAATGAAATTAATCTTACAATTCAATCTATTATTAACTGGCTTGACATTAACAATCTCCATATAAATTTAGCGAAGTCAAAATGCATTCATTTTAATATTAATAATCTAAAAGATACTTTAAATATACAATATAATGGCATAACAGTAGAATCCATAAATAGCATAAAGTTTCTTGGTGTATATATAGATAATCAACTTAATTGGAAAGAACACACTACTAAGGTTTCAGGAAAGATAAATAGCTTCTGTTTCGTTCTTAGAAGACTCAGAAACATCCTAGATCAAAAAACCTGTTTAGAGGTCTATCATGCATATGTTGCTTCCACCCTACGATATGGGTTGCCATTTTGGGGAAATGGTACCGATATCAACAGGGCATTTGTTGCCCAAAAGAAATGTGTACGAGCTATGTGTGGTGCGGCGCCTCTAGACACTTGCAAACCATTGTTTAGAAAACTGAATGTGTTAACATTGCCAAGTATGTATATTTTCACTATCTGCGTTTTTATAAAAAAGTATGAGTACCTCTTTTGTAAAAAATCTGATTTGCACTATAGTGATACAAGAAACCCTCATAACTTGATGCTGAATTATTCTCCTAGAACTAAATTATACTTAAAGAATTGTCCTGGGATGTGTATCAAAATATTTAACCGCATTCCGAAAGATATTAAAGCGTTACCTATGGCACAATTTAAAAGAAAATTATACGACTGGTTGATAAGTAAAACCTACTATAATGTCAAAGAACTATTAAAATAATAATTGTAAAAATGTTAATTGTAAAAATAATGAATTTTGTATATTGTATTGCAAGTGTAACTTTATTTTATTTTCATTTTTAATTTAATTTGGTAATTATGACTATTGATGTTATTTTTTCTTTTTTATTTGTAATTTCATTTAATTTAATTTAGTAACTGTGACTGTATTTATCTTTTTCTTAATCTCATTTCATTTAATTTAGTAATTGTGACTATTTGTATTTTTTATATTTGCACACTATTAATTTAGTGGAATGTTGTATTCTTGCAAATAAACAATTATTATTATTATTATTATTATTATTATTCCCTACCCGTACCCTACCCTACCCTGTAACTTCTCTATCTTACTCCTACCCTTAGCAAAATCGGTCCAGTCCTTCGAGAGTGGTGGTATGACCAAGAGAAATAGAGACTTCTATGCTAATAATATAAAGAGGTAAAGTTCGTGTGGTTGTAGGAGGTAATCTCTGGATCTACTGACGATTTGGAAAATTGTTTTACCAATAGAAAGCTACGTTATTTGCGAGTGTCATAGGCTATGTTTGATCCCCATATTCACACGGGAACGGGAACTACGTAAATGAAAGCGCCGGGCGTCATATAGCGGAATTTCTGCGTCTTTTAGAAATTTTGTATTATCTCCGAAACTATTTAAGTAATTAACATACTGTAAAGGGCAAATCTTATCTCCATAATATCCTTGTGATTATTAAATAATTTATTTTAATAAGGATTAAAGTTTAGTTGTATAAATAATGACGTAAACCTAAGTATATAAAATTAATAATTTTTAAAACACAAAAACTACTATATCTGCTAATATATAGAAGATAGATATATGGTGTCGCGGACTTTTTTGTAGAATTTTTAAGGATACATAAAGTCTCTATACATTAATTTCAATTTTACACAATAGTTAAGGCAGCGCATGCGAATAAGTCTGTTTAAGAGGATTTTCAGTCCGACCTGTATGACAAAAACTGTGATAACTCGGCTAATATATATGATACCAATATAAAATATAGCCTATAGCACTCCCCGATAATGTAGCATTCTACTGGTGAAAGAATTTTTAAAATCGGACCAGTAGTTCCGAAGATTACCCCATTTAAAAAATGTGACAAACTTACAAACTTACAAACTTTACCTCTTTATAATATTAGTATAGATAACCATACCAGCTTCATCTTGTCATCCATGGCAACATAAATTAGCAGCTTTCCATAGTTATGTTCATAGACTGATGTCCATTCCTCTAACTAGGGATCAGTATAACAAGGAATTAAATATAATATATCGCATGGCCATTTCGAATGGATACAACCCGAATATTGTGAATAGAATAATCAATAAGAAACAATTGGTGTTGATTAGAAAAGAACTTTATGGCATTCCATTAGAAAAACCTAAAAAATTTAAAGCTAGTCTAACATACTTTGGTCCATTGTCGGAACGTATTGCAAAAACACTTAGAAAGCATGATATAAATGTGGCTTTCAGAACAAATAACTCTCTTAAAAATATTTGCAATGGTAAAGATAAACTAGAAAAGCAACATAAATCGGGAGTATATAAATTGCAATGTTCTGAATGTAATGCAACATATATTGGTCAAACCGGTCGGAATTTTGATACACGTTACAAGGAACACATATCCGCTGTTCGAAATGACCGTCCACAAAGGTCGCACTTTGCAAAGCATCTCCTAGATACTGGTCATAAGCTGGCAGATAATCATATGTATGACATTTTACACACTTGCAATAAAGGCCTACGACTATGCGTTTTGGAACAATTAGAAATAATAAAACATAATAAGTCAGGAATTACCCTATTAAATGAACAAATAGAGTTATCGAAGTCACCATTAATAAAAATGTTTGAATGCAATGCAAGATAAATCGCTTATATTATGAGTATCTTGGCAACGCCCACCTCTTGCCCCACCTACTTTTTGGTCTATAAAAGACGAAGCAAAGGTCGAAAACGACACTTTGCAATTGCACGTTGTAGAGTCAACATCTCCTGAGGATGCTCCGGTTTCGGGGTGAAACGTACGTAGAGAGTATTTTGTCGGACCTGGGTGACGTTGTCGCATGGGTTCGCCGAATTTTCGCGGATGATAGCAAAATAAATAAATCATTATATATTCATGATGAACTTCCGCAAAGTAACGCCTGCTTCTATCCAACACTACGATAATATAAATATTAGCGAAACTGATATGAGTAAATTCTTAGGAATCATATATGACAAGCACTGTAGTTGGAAGCAACATGTCAATGTTGTGTGCGGTAAATTAAATAAATTCGTTTATGTACTCAGGAGATTAAGAATGACAGTGTCTAAGGAAGCTGCAATAACTGCTTATCATGGCTATGTATCTTCAGTCCTCTCTTATGGTCTTCCTATTTGGGGCAATTCTGTTGACGTTGAAAGAGTTTTTAGGACACAAAAAAAGTGCATTCGAGCTATTTTTGGTGTAGGACCGCTTGTAAGTTGTAGATCACTATTTAAACAGTTGAATATATTACCGCTACCTAGTATGTATGTAAGAGAGATTTGTATTATTGTTAAGAAATACCCTAACTACTTTAAGCATAAAGACGGAAATAATCAAAGATTCCCTCATAAAATATGTCAGCCAAAATGTACTTTAACTATATTTAAATACAACGCTTACTATATGGCTATAACGGCCTTTAATAAGCTACCCAGTAAGTTGCAAGCAATGCCTCTCCAAACTTTTAGGAAAGAATTAAATAAATGGCTGCTCGAAAAGAGTTTTTATAAAATAAATGAATTTATCAATTTCATGAAATAATGACATTATGACATAATCAATTTAATCTATTAATTTTCATCATCGATTTATTTTTCATTTTCTTATTCATTAAAAGTTTTGTTCTGTAAATAGCAAAATTTTATTTATGGTTTATTATAATAAAAATTGATGGTAATAAAAATTGTAATGAATATATGTTAAATTTAGGTTGAAATTTTTATTGTAAATTTTCACATCAAATATAATTATGTTATAAGGATAAATTATTGAAATTAATATTTTAATTGTAAAAATCTTGCATACTGTAATCAGTTGAATGTATAGGTGACTCAATATTTTTAAGACCAAAACATGTACCACATTCTAGCAAATAAATGATTTGATTTGATTTATTCCCACAATAACACTC